>NC_133493.1:13728688-13781188 GCF_025370935.1 Choristoneura fumiferana
TTTCTTATACTTAATATTTTAACACTTGTTAATTTCTCTCATCCGTTGTTATAAACTCAGAACCTATGTTAATGCTTATTACTTTTATGCAACGGATGCTTACCGGTGTTAAAATAAATTCAAACTCAGCTAAGTGACGTTTAATTTCAAATGTAATCCTCTAACGGTTATTTAGTGAACTGTTGTATTTCAAATTTTAACGGTCACTTAGGCTATTTATTTTTACCTTTTGTTTTTTTAAAAATAATTATATAAAACTAGAATCACTTTCCTTTGCCTGCCTGTAACTCCGTATGATTGTCCTTGCCACTCACTGCAATTCAGCACACCCTAAGAGTTGGGGCATCGCTGCAGAGGAGTGACTGGCAAACAATCTAGCACTGGACCACAACTGACACCACCTAATTTACAGGGCACCTCCGTACGGCTTCAACTTCCACACCTTCGTACGGCTTACAACCTTCGTACGGCTTACAAGCTCCGTACGACTACAGCTTTCTCCGCTCTGCACGGCTACAACTTTCAAAGCTCCGTTCGGCTACAGCTCTCACGGCTCAGGCGGCTCCTTTACGCCCTAACCTGACACTAAGCCCTGACGGCCTTAACTTCCGGAGTACTGCACATCCTTCCTGGCTCGTCCAAGACCCTGATCGCTCCTGCGTGGAACACTTGTCCAGGCTGCTCGTCCTGCCGCCCTAAGGCCCCTTTTGACCTCGGCACCGACGACCACTCAGCTGGACCAGGCCCCCTGCTGTGGCCAGCCTCTTCGCTCCGGGTTCTTCTCTCCGACTCCAGGGAAGTGTAGGCCAGTGAGACCGAATAATCAGAACCACCTCTCAATAAAATCGCTTGAACTTACTACCTGAGATTCTCGTAATACTTTTACTTTTAATTTTGTCAAACTAGGCCTGTTATTTTTGTGTTCAATTTTTAATTAAAAAATTGTTAAAAAGTCTTATTGTTTTACTCAAAGAATAACTTACTAGGCCTCCTTTAAGGTCAAACCTCCCCTCAAGAGGTCTGCCCTTGACAGTGGCGCCCGTGGGTTTTTTTTTTGAGAGGTTCTGATTGTTACGTTTTTCTTGCCTAGAATTGCAGTGATTGTGCAAAAATTTATTGTGTATCTTGTGTGTTCTGTGTATCTCGCAGTAAGTACCCTGTTTTTCTCGCCCCCTGTATGGTGGTCGGGGCTTAGAATAACGCCATTCCCCGTCTAGGAATTCGTAAGAGGCGAATAATAGGCATAACCAGTGTTTCAGTTACCGAGATCCCTTAAGTGGTTCATTTAATAGCTTTTTTTTTCTCTTTAATAACTCTAATTTTAAAACCGCTTTACCGTTATCTTTAAATTCAAATACTCTGCCGACCTTTGACCACTTTCTCGTCAACGGCCTATTTGAATTTCAACTGTCACTTGCCACAGTTGAAACGGACGGCGTTTTAAAATTCAAATCTCAACGACAATTTCAATCTATACCCTAAAGTTAACTAAATATTGTTGCATTAACTAAATTCAAATACGTTAACGGTTCAATTCAAATTCTACCTACTAATTTTCATCAAGTTAAATTTAAACCGTAACTGACGCCAATTATACTTTCACTAATATTGTTCACCGCTGCTTCAAGTGAAACAGTTATTTTAAATTTAGTGACTGCCAACCACTGAATTTGAAATTCTAACGATTCAAATCATTTTTAAATAACGTATTTGAAATACCTACAATTTTATAGAAAAGCAACGATATTTCTATATTTTTAAAATATCTGAACCACTATTTAGATCTTTCATCAAAATCAGTTTATCATTATCTCGGTAAACACACTGACATTTTCTTTTTTCAAACATTATTATTAACTTCAATTAACTTCATCGCGGTCTCTTAATAAAATTTTACATTCGAGCATTACTGGGAGATACACAACACTTTTATTTTTTGTGTCCTACTTGTTAATTTAATAGCACTGTAACATACGGAGAGTTAAATTTAGGTACTGTGTGTCGAAGAAATACCACATCTGGCATACAACTACACAAACCACCATCACAACTCACAACATTCATATCATACTACTCGAGTGCTTGCTAAAAATCAACTGGTCGCAGAGTTAATAAAACCAGTTATCTCTTATTTCTTATATATTATGCGTGTGCTCTCTATTTTCGACCGTCTGTTCCCTGCTTAGAGATCATTATACTTCGATCGCGAACAGACAGGTTAACGCTTTTTATAAAATAGATTAGGGTATTCTTATATTTAACTGCGGTATTTCGTAACTATGCTCTGCCATAGAATTACTTACCGTTCCCTCAAGCGCAGGTAGTAACCGCGCACAGCTAAATAAATGATAAACAACCTAATTACTTGCCTAGCAAGGTTGTTTACCTACATTTAAATGCACCTAGAACAGCAGTCACACGCATCGCTTTCCACTCAGCCATGTTTAACTCCGGCTCATGCGCAAGCATGTTATTTTTTAAAAACCTCTTATCTCACTTCTTATTACGTACCTAGACGTCCAATTCTATTTATTTATACTTAAATTAACTTATTAGCGCTGCGCATCCGCGCGCAGACAAATCATAGTCACATCTCTTTTTATTATTAACCTCTTTTAATCTGATAACTCGCGTGCTTAACACTTCAAATTTTGTACTTAATACTTCGCTAGGCCCTCTCGCGGTCAATATATAATTGCAATAACATTAATTAATCTGTCCTAAGCCCTTACCCGAGAACTTGCAACTCGTTAAAAAGTATTTTAATATTTTGGATTACGGAATCGTGCGGTTGGTAACACGTTAAATATGCCCTTAACCTCTGTAATTCAAAGCTCTAATGATTGGGACGGATGGTAATTCCAATCACAGATTAATTAATTGTTTATATGCTTCAATATATAATACATCACTTGCTTCCTTTTCAATGTACTAATTACATAATGCATCTGGACGGGCGATCAGCTGTCGCGCGCCGTCACATCAGTCTCCATTTAGCACCGGCGAATGCGCACGCGTCTTAATTTATTTTTTCCCTTATCACACTCCCTTATCACTTAGACGCACGGTTCTATTTATAGAATCAAGTCATTTTAGCGCGCCGCCTCCGCGCGGACGTATAATAGCTGCACCCTTTTGCACTATTATTTCTTTAAATCTTATAGCGCGTACATATTACTTGGTACACGCTAAACTAGTATAATCATTTGTCGCGGTCCGCCACTCATTATTATAATATTAATTGATCTGTCCTTAAGCCTTTACCCGAGAACTTGCAACTCGTTAAAAAGTATTTTAAAATTTGAATTACGGAACCCGTGCGGTTGGTAACACGTAAAATATGCCCTTAGCCTCTGTAATTCAAAACTCTAATGATTGGAACGGATGGTAATTTCAATCACAGATTTAATTAATGTCTATATATTTTTATGAATGCATACAACGTCCACCTTCCATTAACACATTTTATTCCTTTGACATAAGGGTCAACAAGCCTCTGTTGTTGTTGACCCGCCATGAGAGTAGAAGTATGATCATAGTATGAGAGACGACGTATGTAAGAGTTATGTCATAGAGTATTTTTTTTTTTTAACGAAATTTGCTATGAGGCTCAAATTTCTTTTGGAGGGACGGGCGTACTGTCACAATGCACATAGGCGATCGCTGACATCTTAGTTAGCTCAGTGTAAGCTAGATGGCGCTTTCCTCAATAAGGGATCTCTGAGCAGAATGGCGGACGAACTCTAGAGGTCGCCACCGTAGTTTTCACTTGATTCATTTATTTACGTAATAATATGTATTTAATATTTATTTATTATTTACTTATTTATTTTATAAAAGTAGGCATTTTATTACACTCATTTACTACACGAGTTTGTACGACTAAATATATCTATAATCAACTCACCCTTGACCGTTTTTGTCGGCCAAGGGGGGTGCTGTCGATCAGCTGTGACCGGGGGATTCTAACTGTAATATTCTCGCCCTTAAAAGCTGAAGCACAGCTGTAAAACACATTCAACAGCTCACACTACACTAAACAGCTCTCTCGAAAGCTCCATACGCCCAGACTTGGTAAGTTCTCCGATATTTAACTCTTGTGTTTTTCTGTGTATTTTATTATAATTATTTTCTTTATAATTTAACTTTGTGTAATTGAACTGAAGGCTTCCCTGGCCAGGGAATCTTTTATTTCAAACATTTCTTATACTTAATATTTTAACACTTGTTAATTTCTCTCATCCGTTGTTATAAACTCAGAACCTATGTTAATGCTTATTACTTTTATGCAACGGATGCTTACCGGTGTTAAAATAAATTCAAACTCAGCTAAGTGACGTTTAATTTCAAATGTAATCCTCTAACGGTTATTTAGTGAACTGTTGTATTTCAAATTTTAACGGTCACTTAGGCTATTTATTTTTACCTTTTGTTTTTTTTAAAAATAATTATATAAAACTAGAATCACTTTCCTTTGCCTGCCTGTAACTCCGTATGATTGTCCTTGCCACTCACTGCAATTCAGCACACCCTAAGAGTTGGGGCATCGCTGCAGAGGAGTGACTGGCAAACAATCTAGCACTGGACCACAACTGACACCACCTAATTTACAGGGCACCTCCGTACGGCTTCAACTTCCACACCTTTGTACGGCTTACAACCTTCGTACGGCTTACAAGCTCCGTACGACTACAGCTTTCTCCGCTCTGCACGGCTACAACTTTCAAAGCTCCGTTCGGCTACAGCTCTCACGGCTCAGGCGGCTCCTTTACGCCCTAACCTGACACTAAGCCCTGACGGCCTAACTTCCGGAGTACTGCACATCCTTCCTGGCTCGTCCAAGACCCTGATCGCTCCTGCGTGGAACACTTGTCCAGGCTGCTCGCCCTGCCGCCCTAAGGCCCCTTTTGACCTCGGCACCGACGACCACTCAGCTGGACCAGGCCCCCCTGCTGTGGCCAGCCTCTTCGCTCCGGGTTCTTCTCTCCGACTCCAGGGAAGTGTAGGCCAGGGAGACCGAATAATCAGAACCACCTCTCAATAAAATCGCTTGAACTTACTACCTGAGATTCTCATAATACTTTTACTTTTAATTTTGTCAAACTAGGCCTGTTATTTTTTTGTTTTAATTTTTAATTAAAAATTGTTAAAAAGTCTTATTGTTTTACTCAAGGAATAACTTACTAGGCCTCCTTTAAGGTCAAACCTCCCCTCAAGAGGTCTGCCCTTGACACTCTTCGCTATAGCTGGCCAGGCATGTATAGGGACGTTTGTAAATATATTTCTGATTGCGAAACTTGCTTAGCATACAAGTATCAAAATCATCAAACTTTAGGTGTTATGGGGAAACCAAAAGAGGTTTGTCGGCCATTTCAGTGCCTGTCCATTGATTTGGTTGGTCCACTACCAATGACTCGAACTCAGAACCGCTTCATTTTAGTTGTGAATTGCTGTTTTTCAAAATATTGTCTGATATTTCCAATTAAGAAGGCCACAACTAAAATAATATACAGAATCTTGGAAGAATACGTATTTTTAGTATACGGTATTCCTCAAACACTTATTATGGACAACGGTAGCCAGCTAATTAGTCATGAATTGCAGGAACTTTTTGCTAGGTATAAAATTCCTCAAGTTCATTTTACGCCTAAATATTGTCCACAAGTAAATTCTGTCGAACGTTACAACCGTATTTTAATATCTGCTATTAGTTCGTTTGTAGAAACGATCACAGAAATTGGATCTACATATTATTATATCCAAAATTCAGTTTGCCATGAACTCGAGTGTCAACGAAGTAACAGGCTTCAGCCCTGCGTTGCTGGTCTTTGGGCGCGAGCTCGTGCCGTGCGGGTCGCTATACGGCGCCGCCGACTCTACCGACGTCGACTACGATGACTTAATTTTCGCACCCCGAGATATTTACGCGGAAACTTAGGCCACTTGTCGCCTATTTTCGACAAGGTGCAAGCTGCACTTTGGGATGCGCATGTAAAAAACTGTAAATATTATAATTTGAGGCGTAAGCAAGCTGAGTTCAATGAGGGCGATGTTGTTTGGCGTCGTAACTATCAGCTTAGTGACGCTGGTAAATATTTTAGCGCCAAATTGGCACCTAAGTTTGTAAAGTGCACAGTGTTGAAGAAATTGTCACCTCTTGTGTATGAATTAGCTGATCAAAATGGTCGTGCTATCGGAAGGTGGCATATTAAAGACTTTAAGTTGTAAATATTGTAAATTTTCGGCAGATTACATTTTTCCTTTGTACTGAATTTTCCTCCGCCTTCTGCGTTCGGAAAATTCTCCTGGGCGCGCGGGGTACTGTAACATGGCAAACCTCCGCGGTGCGCAACTGGCCGCTTACAAAAGAACAAAATTCTAAATTCTAAATTGTTGATACTCATTTGTTTTTTTTCCGCAATTGGCTCTACTATTTGGCAGGGCGTAAGCCGAAATTTGATTATTTATAGAAATAACTAATTATTTCACTTTGTGATAGCTAATTCACTGACTTTTACTTGTGATATAAGGGCTGCCACTATTGCAGGTATTGTTAATATTATTTGCTCTGTTTGTAACATTTATTCTTGTTTATATTGTGTGAAACCTAATCCAAGTCTCGTTTAGCTTTGTTTCGCTGGTCCGACACTAAAACGAGGCTTGGATGGGTGCTGCAAGCAAGCAGTAAAGCAGGGTGTTTCATTCCAGCCCTTCCTTTTCCTGCTGAATCCGAACCATCATCTCCACTTCCTCTCCGTTCTGCTGCCTCGGAGCAGATCGCCGGCGCGACTGGACGCTTCGAGGCTACCTCAACACCCTGCCCTGTTTTCCTACTGTCCTACAAGTCTCAGGCCAGTGTTTTTTAAATTTACCTACAAGAGCAGTGCTGACTGAAATAATTGTATATATTTTTCTTTTGTATTATATTTTATTTTGTAACCACACGCCTTTTTCATTTCTCCGACCGGCTAGCCGGTTACATTCTTATTTAATTTAATGTTAATTAATTATTACTTATAAAGTCACTGACATCATAATAATACATTTTCAAAAGAAAACCTCTGATTCGATGTTTGAAAATGCTTACATCCCTACTTCCCTACTAATATTATAAATGCGAATGTAACTCTGTCTGTCTGTCTGTCTGTCTGTCTGTTACGCTTTCACGTCGAAACCACTGAACCGATTTTGATAAAATTTCGTATAGAGATAGTTTGAACCCCAAGAATCAACATAGAATACCTTTTTTTCCGGTAGAGGACGCCACCGCGCGATAACCAAGATCCGCGCAGACGAAGTCGCGGGCATAAGCTAGTTATTTATAAACTTAAGGTCTTTAGGTAGGCTATTGTACAAATTTATAGTTCGGTTTCTTGTGCTATGCTGAACTACTCTGAGGGGGGGTGCTATAGATTTACCTAAGTCTTTTCTGCGTGTGGTTTGTCTAGAGATTCTCTCTTCACATGTCTCGTATCTCTCCGGGTGTTTAACAACGTCAGATTAGTAACAGCAGAATGTAGAGACAAGGTACCGTCAGAATATTTAATTTTATAAAATGTTCCCAGCATGACTGCCACGATGGGATGCGTACCATTGTTCTAATAGCTCGTTTTTGTATAATAAATGCTTTTCGGATGCTGTATGCATAACTTTGACCTCAGAACTTAATACTGTATCTTAACCGAGATTCTACTAGAGCATAATATACCATGATTAGCTGTTTCAAAGTAACCTTATAAGGAGTATAGCAAATAAATGATGTAGTCACTGCCTCGTTTTTTTCCTCGCTTAATGCATTGTAAAACGTTGTATGATATACGTGTCGAAAGTAGCTTTATTATACAATTGACGAATATTTTGCAAAGGCACTAGATAATAGAATTACTTATTTAATTATTAATATATTTCTATTTAAATTGACATTCAGTATTTGTCATTTTTTCTTTTTAAATTATTTATTAATAAAACTTTGAATGATCAAGTGCTGCTGTAAACGATAACTTCAAGTATATGTATATCGTATTGTAAATTCTAATTTTAACCGACTTCAATTTATATATATTTGCATGTATACTTATGTACATAATATGGCAAATAAATGATTATGATTATGATTATGGTACAAAATTCCCAACTCGTGCCGGCTCAAAACACTCGCTTCGCTCGTGTTTTAAGTTCTCCGTCACTCGTTACGAATTGCCTACTTTCCGCACTTGTATCATAAATAATAACTGTTGCCACACAATCACACAATTAATCGTCATTTGGAACAAACTTTTGACCCCTTATCAAGGTTCATGTGATAAACACAAAATTGACGCTGAAAGCGGCCATTCATTATTCGCTTTCGGTCGCAATGGCCGCGTCTTTATATCTACTGGTCGTCCTTCTCCCTTCTATCCTCGGACAATGTACAGTGGAAAAGGCAACCCCTCTTTTTGGCCGCGCCGTGTATGAATTCTCTGTTGACCTCATTCAAAGATTAGGTCATGAAACTGAGAATCATTTCGTCGCATCGCCGCTTTCGTTATGGACAATCCTGTCAACTCTCTCCTTGGGGGCCGACGGCATAACCTTGGCAGAAATTAACAAGACCCTACGCCGAAACAATGTCGAATGCTTCAACAAGAGATACTTGGATATAGTCAGAGAAATCACTTCGGCCACGGATGAAACTACTTTGGAAAGAAGCTCCGCCGTCTTCGTCGACAATACTATGCTAGTCTACGAGAAATACCAAAGAAGACTAAAGAGAACAGGCGTTTGTGACATCATGATTTTGCCGTTTGAAAATTTCCAAATAGTGGCAACAACTATCAACGATTACGTCAGGCGAGTTACTCATGACAATATACAAGAAGTTGTGTCCCCGAACGACATTGAAGGAGTGATCTTAATCTTGATCGATGCCATATATTTCAAAGGAGCATGGAGCCATCAATTTGATCCTTCAAGAACGGAGCCAAACGCTCCCTTCTACGATGAAAGCGGCAAACACGTTGGTTACGTAAACATGATGCATGGTCTAATACCGCTCCAGACAATAGCTATTGATCCTATCCAGGCCAAGGTTCTGGAACTTCCTTATGGGGACCAAGACAGATTTTCCATGCTGATTTTCGTACCGTACTCTAACAATACAGTAGCTGGTGTGATGGACCTTCTCAAGCACGTGACTATCCGATCAATATTCTTAAGTCTGGACGAATTTCCGGAAGATTCGGTGGAAGTGAGGCTCCCCCGATTTACGATTTCTTCCGACTTGGACAATTTGAAGGAGCTGCTTGTGGACATGGGACTGAAGACTACGTTTGATAGCTCTCTAGCACAGTTCCCATTTATATCTGATTACGATTTGTACGTATCTAATGTGCTGCAGAAAGCTGAAATTAAAGTGACAGAGGCAGGTACAGAGGCGTCGGCTGCAAGTGCTGTGGAGATGACGTCTAGGAATTTGCCGGAACAGTTCTTTGTCAACAAGCCCTTCCTTTACATGATTGTGGATAAGTATTTAAATATTCCTCTTTTTACTGGTGCTTATTCAAAACCGAGCACATTTTGAACCATAGAGCTTGCAGTAACTCACGCTTCTATTGTAAATAAAATCTCAATATGAGAAGCGTATATCGAGTTCTAATTAAAGATTGCTATGAGTATCAATGGTGTTTTAATTTCCTGACGGAAGAAATCAGCCAAATTCGAGTCGATCTCGCGCACTGATGGTTCTTTACGAATTCGAAAACAAGTAAAAGATAAGTTTTGTACTAAAAACTAATTCTTTTTGTGCATACGTAATTTAGCTTAGCTTATTGGGCATTCAATTATAAGGCTACCTCTTAGAATGAGAGGGCTTGAGCCCCTACAAGTTTTTTTTTGTTAGCCTGTTAAAGTGGCCCACTGCTGGGACACTTTAACAGGCTAACCCCCTTCTGTCCCCTTGTGTTCTGTGTTGTGTCTGTGTTCTGTGTGTTAATAATAATAATAATAATTAATAATAATGACCACAACTACACTCCGCTAAACCTACACGAACCACCTGACACACAAATATTAAAGGCAATGACCCACAAGTACAACTGATAAATAACTAGAAGAAAAAGGTACTTCATGGACGACATCCTCGTGACTTAGAACAAACACACATAGACACACCTGCATCAAACACATGGCTAAAAATAGGCAGTTTGTTCCCAGAAACTGAAGGTTTCATTATTGCAATCCAGGACCAAATCAAAATCACTAAAAACTACCGAAAATATATAATAAAAGATCCAACACTCACAAACGACAAATGCCGCAGATGTCACAACCAATCGGAAACCATACAAGACATAACCGGAGCTTGTGTCGTCACCAATAACGTTACCAAAGTACACACAATGAATGGTCAGGATTTCTTAACGGAAACCTGGCGACAAAGTCATCTCCTAGATTGTGTATGAGCATAGAAGGATGAGTCGACCGGGTGTATGGCAAATAATACCATACACCTTCATCTATCGTGATAGTGTCACTTCCCTTTGTGATTATACAATAGCATATGCTCCACCGGACCTTCTAAGTATTCCTCCTTGCATACAAGGTATAGAACAGCCGAGTGTGGCTCGGTATCTAATCGCACATTCCTTGGGGGCCCCCCAGTGTGACCGCAACGGTCACGTTCACTCGCCACAACTACTTGTTGCTTGCACATCTACTACCTAGTAGGTCCGGGATGTAAGTTACGGTCGACTAGCTCCGGTCTGAGTACCCTGGTGATTGCAAACACACCTGCCGGACGCGAGGGACGTTGTCCTCACGAGGACCTCCACCTTCCCCAATAGTCCTGCCTTGGTTGCTCCATCAATAGTCGACCGCGCCAGTGTGCTGCCGGATCACACATCCAGTGAGCAACGGGCTCAATGTGTACATGTCCTTGATTACTGACAGTGCATAGTATCGCAAGATAGGACACTCATAACTAAGTTCTCTAGTTGAGCCTCGTCATCATTCGGTCAATCGGTCGGTGCCTCAGCACGAGCCAGCAGGAGTGATTGAAGCCCAATATAAAGTGCGTAATTGAGGTAGATGACTATAGGTCCACTCCTGCTGGCTCGTGCTGAGGCACCGACCGACTTCAGACTGGTAGAAAATTATTTTCATGGTTTTTTGTAGTCGGTTCAATTTTTTTTTATAATTTGAAGTCGGTTTAAAAGACGAAGTTGCTAGACTATGGAGACAGGAGAAAGTGTACACTGTGTCTGTACGTATTAGTTCCAATAATCCTATCTACAACAGGCGTCATCCCAAACCACCTACACCATAGCTTAAAATTATTAGGCATAAAATCACACGTTGACACAATTTTACAAAAAACCGCAATACTTAATACATGCAGAATAGTGAGAAAGTTCATGCAACTAGACCCTGAAAATAGCCCTCCGCAATCTTCTTAAAAATATTATTTATTCTACAACTCTCAGCCTAGAGCTGAGAAAAACTAATCCTTCGAAAATAATAATCATGTATCATTTACAAAAAAATAATTATTGATTTTTAATCAGGCGCTAGATTTTTCATTTGGTGTTCGTGAAATCGTTTATAAACAGATATTTGTGCTTAGAAAAATCTTAAGGTGTCTTTTTAAGGTGGCTTTCTGTCCAAATTTTATTTGCCCCAATATTTTATTTTCTATAATTTTAATTTGTCATAAAGCAATTCTGGAACAGTATTTTCTTCAGAATCGATTAGGTATAAGGTAAGACGCTTAACGTTTCAAGTAGTGGGTATTTCCCAACGATTGTTTGGAGCACCAGATACGTTCGTGACCGTTTATTTAATGCTTGATAACCTCAAGATTGCTACAATCAAAACCGGTCAAGTGTGTAAGGTTAAGTGTTAAGTGGCAATGAGCAAGGCACGACGCTCGAGGAACAGATAACCGTTGGGGAAAAAGGTTCTCGTGTGGCGACCACGAACTGGAAGACGCAGCGCGACTGCGCGACCCTGTCATGACAAAACACGGCAAACTTGGAAATGTCGATTTGAGTAAATGGCGTTTGAAAGTTTGTTTGTTTCATGTTCGTTTGTTTAAAACTGGAGGTTACAGTATAATGTCATTTCGAATATCTTATCAATGGAACTATAGGTAGTTAGTCACAGAATAAATAATAGTACAAGTACAGTAAGTACTATGTGCTGGTCGAACTAGTGCCAAGCTTGTATGAAGTAGAATATTCTATTTTTTTTTTTTTTAGGCGCTCTTATCACAAAACGGTGTAACCCGGGTTGCATCCTTCTGTCATAACAGGGTCGAGCGTTGGCAAGCCTCCTGCTAGGTGGGGACGAGACTCGCGGACAACCAGCGGCAGCTGGTAGGAAGTTGTCGTCCATTGGGGCGTTTCAAGGGGGAGGCGTTTGTTTAACAGTGGACGTCTTTCAGCTGATGATAAAGTGCATATCCCACCACGCGAATAAGTAGAAGGATTCCATGGTCAGAGTTTTTTTTACAATATACTTACACATTTTTATGTACTGACCTGAGATCACTACGTCGCTAACATAAAATAACTTATAATTGTAATAATATAAATTATCTTAGCTTAATTTCATATTATTTATATTGAAGAAATAAATAAAGTAGGCTAGGTAATAAAAAATTATCATAAGGCTCTTGACATTAATTAAAATAACATAACATAAGGAGGAAGCATACCTAATAAAGACGTATTTATTTAGATGTGCATAAAATCTGTACCCACACAATGTCCCATGTCTGTTATAGCCCATATCTCAAATAAAACATTTTCTCGAGGAATCGCGTGTTAAAGTTTTAGCATCTTAGTCCGTGGTAGTAAAATGGGTCTTACTCCTTTAGTTTTGGGTCAATGTATTTTCAATTTAGCTTGTTTTACTCGGGATGATATTAGGCTTCTCACGAATGAGTCACTGTTTAAAAATCTTGTATATTTTTTAAGATACAGGGCCTGTAATACAAGTATTTAGAGTTGTGGCCGTATTGCACAAACTATTTTTTTTAAATTTTGAGATGCTTCCGAATATGAACAAGAATTAACGGACAATGGTAACATGAAAATATAAATTCATACACTAAAATAGTTAAAATAACTTTATTAATCAACTTTGTTACAGTAACAACATCACTGTAAACGATAATCAGTGCTGTGCATGCAGCTTTATTACTTACTTTCTACATGCACGCACGCACGCACGCACACACACACACACACACCTACTTACAAAACATACATCATCTTCCGTCAGTCGGGTAAAAACAATTACTTAAAATTACTTTAATTAATTTGGTATTTTTGTACATTCATCAGAATCTCACTAACAAGCCATAATTTAACCGATACAGGTAACAAAACTAAGTTGAGATTAGTTTATTGTCCTGCTGCAATGCGTGAGTTTTGGTGGCGGCTTGACGATTCTACAATAATAAGTATAATACCTACTTACTGTTGTGATACATTCAAATGACGTTTATTTCGCTTATATTTGATGCTATACAGCCACAACGCCAAAAATCCGTCGTTTCGCATGCGAACTGACTGGCAAGTGGCTGTCTTGCAGGGAGACAACTGACAATTTTTGGTCAGATCCATAAGGCCACTTGTGAAAAAAAGGCTCTTAAGGACACTTTTTGCTATGGCTCTCGAAATAAGATCATAAATTAAATAATTCTGAATACTAATCTGCAATAATCCAAAAAATCAAAATTTTGAGATGTGGCCGTATAGCAGGCAGGGGATTACAATAGGTACATAAATAAAGCAACTGAGCTGAACCCCGATTTACTATAATAATATTTGCTTAAGTATATAAATTTTACAATGTTTCTGTATTTTGTAAAGCGTAAGTAAAAACAAGGACCATATATAGCCCGCGTGCAACCAATGATTCGGAGGTGGTGTCATCTATAAAACACTAATATAACTACGTTCTTGACGACTACAAAATATAATCTTTAAAAATTGTGTATTGAAGAAGTGATATTCTGGTATTGAAACAAAGTGGAATGATGTTTGTCCCCAATAAAACAAGAAAAACATATAAATGTTCGAGAAAAACATTTTTTTCTACTTCCAGGCTATGAAGCAGCGCCATCTAGTTTTAGCCCGGAATTTTGAGCTATTTCAGCGTTACATTTTTTTGTATGAGATTGGCAGTCCATTGCAGGTAAATAAAAAATAACTTGAATCATGGTGATAGTAAATTTAACCCTATATTGTGGGGTATCGTTGGATAGGTCTTTTAAAACCATCAGCAACAATTTTTCTATTCAGTGATTTACAAGGAAAATTATAGCGGCTAAGATTTTTTCAGAATTATTAGTAGTTTAAGAGTAAATAGCAGCTAAGGTACAAACTAAACTTGGAAGATTCAGTACACACTACGAAATCCTTAGAAAAATATTATTTGATTTTTTCGTAATGGCTACGGAACCCTATCCTGGGCGTGTACGACACGCTCTTGGCCGGTTTTTCTTTTTTACTATGGCAACTCTAATACTAACGTCAGTGTCATTCATTGATAATTATTGTCCTTTGACACATTCGTACAAAAGTTGTACATTATTATTTACTTACAATCGGAAAAAAATATTTTTCATAGATCAATCATGTTAACGTCAGAAGTAGATAAATTGTAATTATAATTATAGTTTTATTTATAGATAAGTTGTTCCTGTACTACAACAACAACAAGTGCTGTGAACTTATCATTTTGAATTCAATCGGTAACTTCTTATTGTTCTCCAAGTTTGAAAAGTTTGAAATATTTATTACAGTGTTAAAAAGTTATAAAATACTTACTTGGACGAATCGAAATGGATTTTCAATCTTCTAAAGGCAAAGTTATACTAAAGAAGTAAGTTTTAACTTTTAATTTATCGTATTATTTTCACTTGTTTTGAACGAACCATAAATTTAGCTAATTCGTTTTTGTTTAATTTTCATAAAATTCTGTTAGGTCATTGATATCTGGACCTCCGCAAAGTAACGCCTGATTCCATAAATAAATTTTCGTATGAAGGAATAATAGTGAAATAAGTATTTTCTTGTGCATATAAAATTTTAAAAGGTTCAATTTAAGAATAAGAATCAAGTTATGATTGGTATTGGTATTTTCGATAAGAATCAAGTTATGATTGGTATTGGTATTTTCGATAAGAATCAAGTTGTTATTCTATTTCTTCAGTGAAAAAATTAGCTACTTACTAACCTACATGTTTGTCACAAATATAAATTCATAATGCAAACTGCTAAGGAATGGAATTCACTCCCGTCATCTGTATTTCCGGATAAATACAATCTAGGGCTCTCAAGGCTAGAGTGAATAGGCTGTTACTGAACCAGTGAGATACACCTTTGGCCTCATCTGCACTTAACATCAGGTGAGATAGGGGTCAATCATGGTCAATTTCATGTAAAAAAAACCAATAGGTATTTATTTATTTTAGTGGTTTGCCACTGCTTGCGAGTCCATAAAGGGAAACATGATTAGGAAACCTGAAGCCGTATTGCCTAACGTTTCTGATGCTCACAATCGCAATCAAATGACAGATTTTGCATACTAAAACTGTCATTTGATTAATTTATTGAATCAGGCGGAGGTCCATATCAATGAACTAAAAGAATTTCCTTGCTCACCTGCAACCTTACGATAGCTAAGCTTATGCAAAATATGCGTGTTCATGCAGTTCCTCCACCTCCACACTGTAAGAACACACACAAATCACACAAACCCATCTATCACCACCACCACACCACACTGACGCGTTTCGAACTCAACCAGAGCTCATCTTAAGAGTAACACAACTGTACACCATGTTACCAGTTGTTAGACTATAGTTGTATGTGGTTCTTTTAGTTCACTGTCATTTGATCGCGATCGCGAGCATCAGAAACGTTAGACAATACTGCCTCTAGAGAAACTTTACAGCAAACCAATGGTGTGGCTGGAATCCCAGGCACTTGTCCCACCGCCGACGATGAGCGAGAAGTGAGCAGAGCGAGTAACTAGAAACGAGTGGGCAAGCAGTGTAAAGCGAGTGTTCGAGCACGACGGGCGATTACTCGCTCTACTCGCTCGAGCCAGGCGGCCGCCAAGCTAACAGCGCTAAGCGAGTATCGCTGAGCTAGTTTTATAGCTGTTGTCGCTGCGACAAATGATGTAAGAGCGAGTTCTCGCCGGCGGTGTGAACCGCCAGCGATCAACTATTAATATATGTGTCTTTTTTACTCACACAGGATCTTATATCTTTTGTACGTTTTTTGAAAGATAGTCGATAGCCAATCGTTTCCTCGCCGGCGGTGAGACAACTGCCCCAATCTGATTTAGCCTGTGTGGAAACTATGACCCAAGCCCTATCATTGAGGGAAGGCCTGTGTCCAACAGTGGGAATAGTGGGATATAATATAGGCAATTTGGATGATGGTGATGAGGTATTTAACCATTTAGTTTTTTTTTTTTCAGTGTTATGGCAGAGCTGCCACAAACCTATAAGTTATCTGATGAAGAAAAGAAGTATTTGGACACACATGGTTTCCTCGTAATCAAGGAGTTGATAGACTTCTCTACGTTGTACAGTTGCAAGTAAGTTATTGCAAGATGGCCATTGGGGCCGAGGACCGCAGTTCGCAAATGTAGCGTACGAGGTTCACAAACAAGATGGACTGATGACTTGGTTAAAGCTGCGGGTTCACAGTGGATGCTGGCTGCTTCCAACAGAAGTAATTGGAGGTCAAGGCAGTGGCGGACTACCCATCTAACACCGATAAGCCAAAGGCTACTAGAAACACTGGGAAGCGTAAAGTTCCATCTTTCAGACTGGCTAAAACCAAAAAGTCGTTTCTGGGAAATTGCATATGTTTATATAATAAAATTCCAAAAAATATTATAAATGAAACGGATACAAAATTCAGATCTATTGTCAAGAAGACATTAATATCTAAGGCGTATTATAAAGTTAATGATTATATCATGGACAGGGATATTTGGAAATAATTCCGATCCACATTAGCGATCCCTTCAAATAGCGAACCTACTGTGTTAAAAATAAAGTTGTGTTAAATACTTGTGATGTATAGATATCATTTAATAATATTGTAAATCTGTTTAAAAAATATATACCTCGTTGAGTTTCTTGCTGGATTCTTCTCAACAGAGGTTTTTCAGAACCGGTGGTAGATTTTTTTGACATTCATAAGTGCTTGTTATAGCCTAAATTGAATAAAGATATTTTGACTTTGACTTTGACCATCAGAGGCCCGGGGCGGCAAAGCTGAATAAGGCCCCCCAGCTTTAAAAAAATGTAGTTTTAAAAAAAATTAGGTACTAAGCACATTTTTAAAGTCTTGTTTAGGATTTGATCAGGGGAACGTAAAGGCATTTGGGGCCCCCCAAGACCGGAGGCCCGGGGCGGGCCGCCCCTTCCGCCCCCCTGTTAGTCCGCCACTGGGTCAAAGTCAAATTCAAAATATCGTTATTCAATTTAGGCTATAACAAGCACTTATGAATGTCAAAAATAATCTATCACCGGTTTGAAAAAACCTCTGTTGAGAAGAATCTGCCAAGGAACTCAATGAAATCTATGGGGGAGGCTTATGTCGAACAGTGGACGTCCTTTGGCTGATATGATGATGATATCCCAAATTCCAGCAGAAACCTAGTAAGTAAGCCTTGCAGGATGCTTTAACTCTTCTCCATAATTTATTAAATCAGGTTTTATTTTGCGGAGGTCCATATCACAAACTACATCAGCAAAGTCAACCACACACCACACCACAGAACATAACAGAAAACCAGCGTTGCTGCACATAATGTGCGGCAACACATGCTGAGTGGAGACCCTTTTTGGTATCCTGCCGTGTCACCTAGTAACATAGTTTTAGTGCTAGTTTTAGTCTTAGTTTTAGGTGGTACTTATGGAGCCAAAATAAACCTTTCTTTCTTTCTTTCTTTCAAAGTAGTTGTTTTAGTTCATCTCTTCTCCAGTCCGTCTTTTGATTGTGTTGACGGAGAAGTTTCATTTTTTTCACTGCTCCAAGTAGTGGTGTGTATTTCATCTACAAAAATTCCTGAGAATAAAACAATAAATTAAAAAATCAAAAAACCTGAGGGCCTTAAAAAATACGAATAACCTAACCAACAAAAAATTGGAAAACCCCCCGACTTTGTCACTTCAAAGTTCGATATCTCAAAAACGGCTAAACTGATTTTGATAAAACATGTCTAAGAACCATCGCTAGAAATCCTGCTTTCAAATATAAAAAAAAACTGCATTCAAATCGGTCCACCCGCTTAAGAGCTACGTTGCCACAGACACACAAAGCGGTCAAACTTATAACACCCCTCTTTTTGCGGCAGGGGTTAAAAAGAAGAAAACAGGGGTAGAACTCTGTTAAGTAGCTAATTTAAAGTTCAACAGTTGGGACCCATTAGGTACTAATCATTTTTGAGCTGGTCACGATTTGAATGGGTCCCGACTGTTGAACTTTAAGTTAGCTACTTAACAGAGTTCTAGCCTGCTAGACTTGTTTTCTTCTTTTTAGTATTTTTTAAGGCACTTTTTTGATATTTCTGTGAAAATTGTAGATTAAAACTATTATATATTTAGAACGGGCTAATTATTAGCTTTCATTTTGATACCCTACTCGATAAATAAATTAAAAATTGAAAACAATTTGGCATCAAAAATCCGCCATTTTGATTTTTCATGAATTTGATGTACTCTACCCAGTGTTACTCGCGTCATCACGACGAATCCAATCACGTATCAGCAGTCGGGTAAAAAGGTACAAGTAGTGAACTAAACCAAATAACTTGCATATATCGAGTTTAGCTCAACATGTTTGGGACTAATTCGCGAGTTCGCGACACAGTGCGAGTCGAGCAGAGCGGTGGCGCGCAGTGCGCGTCTGGCAGCAGCCACCGTGCCGTGTGCTCCGGGATGAAGGACTACGAATTAGTCCGAAACATGTCGAGCTAAACTCGATTAAAGACGTTAGTTATCCGTTTTATTTCACTGTGAGTGAGTCTCATGGCAGTTTCATGTTCAAAAAGGGACCAGTGGACAGACAGACGGACAGCAAAGTGATCCTACAAGAGTTCCGTTCATTCCTTTCGAGGCACGGAACCCTAAAAATACTGATCTAGGTCTAGTTACTAGACACACTAATAAATATTTTGAGTCTTAACATCTGCTAGCATGGTGAAATGGTTGCGTTGCTCTGAGGATGAACTCTGGTTGAGTTCGAAACGCGTCAGTGTAGTGTGGTCGTGGTGATAATTCGGTTTGTGTGATTTGATTCTGTCTCTACATAAACTTGGAGGAGCCGTATGATCACACATTTAATTTTGTTACATAAACGTAGCAGATGCGCATAGTAATTATTTTTAGCTCACTAATAAATGTAAATACCTTTAAACAAGCAATATATAATAAGTAATATATTTCGCGGATCGGCAAGCGCAGCGTAGGACGTCCACCAACAAGATAGATGGATGACCTGGTTAAAGTCACGGGTTTACGGTGGATGCAGGCCGCTTCCAACCGAAGCAACTGTCTGTGGGGGAGGCCTATGTCCAACAGTGGACGTCCTACGGCTGAGATGATGATGATGATGAATATATTTCGGGGATCTCGAAAACGGCTCCAACGATTTTCGGCGATGAAAAAGCAAAGCTCGGTCGCCCAGGTACTCATTTATAATTACAGACAGCGGTTCTCCCAAATCTGCAAGGGTGTGGTCGACAAGGGGTCTATGCTGATTGTGAAGGAACCGTCATTAATAGCCACCGGTGCCACAGGCGAGGACCTGATTAACAAGGTAAGTGCCACATCTGTATATCATTACCATCATCTCAGCCTTTATAAGTCCCACTGCTGGCCACAGGCCTCCTCTCAGAGTGAGAGGGCTTGGCCGTAGTTCGCACGCGGGCCCATTTACACACATCATTGAATTGCTTTCCTCATGATGTTTTCCTTCACCGTATAGCGTGAAAATTGCAAATGTAATTTCGCACATGAATTTCCATAAACTCAGAGGTGCGAGCTGGGGTTTGAACCCACGATCTTCTGCTTGAGAGGCCATAGGACAAACCACTAGACTAAACTAACCCCTTCTTTCACCATCCATTGATTAATTTTATTTGACGGATAAATTTGATGCCGTCTGAAGGCCGTCTGTTTGTTTTGTTCGAATAGACGGAGACGGCATCACATTTATCCGTCAAATAAAATTAATCAACTGGTGGTGAAACAGCCCTTACCTAAATGTATGAATGTAACTATGTCCGAGTCCCACACTTCTAGGTCTACTTTAAAGCCAAGTTAACCTTCCCACAGGCTCAAGACATCCACTATGACGACGTGTTCTCGCTGTACACTGAAAGCCCTCGTCTCTTAGACGTGATGAGCCAGCTGATCGGAGACGATCTCTCTGTCATGCACAGCATGCTCATCAACAAGCCGCCCGGCACCAGCCGCCACCCGCCGCACCAGGTAACAAGCCGCCACCCGCCAATTTTTGATAAAACATTAGTTTTTCTTTTACAAATATACAATTATACTCGCAAATGTGATGAAAAACATTGTATGTCGCACGGGCGGTACTAGCATTACGAACATCGACTCATTAAAGCACTCAGTCTTCGACTTCGGGCTTCTAATAGACTCGTTCGTAATTCCCTATTTACCGCCCTTAAGACACAATGTACTATTAGTGCTACGCTGACGGCACAGGCTGACGGCGCACTGCGACGCGTGTGTACGCATCCATACAATCTCATAGCTCGTCGGTCGACCGACGCCGCGCGACCGACGAGCCGGACCGACGGCTCGACCGACAATCACGCGCGTACCGTCAGCGTAGCTGTGTGCGCATTCATAGACTTGCATAGATATAGCTACACTGACCGACGGTTAAGCTAGACATGAGATCGGGTAAGCTGCCACCATCATCATCAACGTCAACTGAAAGACGTCCACTACAGTCAAGGAAACTGAAACTCGTACCAAAGCGGAACATTTTTAAAATATTTTTTTCACACCTCTCCTTCAGAAAAGTAACTTTTCCTCCCTGACGAGAGGGAGCAAAGTGCAACTTTTCTGTTCAAGGCTTTTCAAAGTGTTTTATTGCAAATGCCATTTTTTGAAATTGATAATTGTAAAGCTATGCCATTTTCTATGCTGGTTGTTCTTTAATAATATCTAGAATTATTTTTTTCAAGTTTCTTAATGCTCGGTATGAAAAGTTGTATGAGCCGCTCGGGAGCAAAATTATTTTCATCTTGGGCGTTAACACTTGAATCCCTCATTACGCTCAGGATTCTATTGTAGAATCCTTCGCTACATTCTGGATTCAATGTACGCTATCGCCGTAAAAACATCATTTTGCTCCCTTGTGACACAAATAACTATTTCTGATTTCTTTGGCAAATATATGAGGTGTCAACATGACATTAGCACAAGTATTTTTTCTCTTTCTTTTATGTAATTATTCTGTCACTGTTACGAATAAATGTATTTTCTTTCTTCTTTCTTTCTTTCTTTCTATTCCACCCGGGCACGTGATTCATTTTCCTCGACTCGACACCGAAAAGCAAAAGGGTATGTTATTGTTCGCAGGACCTGTTCTACTTCCCGTTCCGCCCCACGGAGTGGATCATGGCGGCGTGGACGGCCATCGACCACGTGACGCGCGACAACGGCTGTCTGTACGTCATCCCCGGCTCGCACCGGGACAACACACTCTATGAACACGGCACCGCGCCGGTAATGAACTCGTTATCGTTTAATCTTAAGGGCAGATAGGGGCAAATCCATTTTTAACCCTCGGCGCAAAAAGAGGGGTGTTATAAGTTTGACCGCTATCTGTGTCTGTATGTGGCACTGTAGCTCTTAAACTGGTGAACCGATTTGAATACGGTTATTTTTATTTGAAAGCAGGTTTTCTAGCGATGATTCTTAGACATGTTTTATCAAAATCGGTTCAGCCGTTTTTGAGATATTGCACTTTGAAGTGACAATGTCTTTTCCAACTTTTTGTTGGTTAGGTTCATGGGGTCATGACGAACTCTGTTAACCCATTCAGTGCCACTGAACCATTCAGTGTCTTGGTCTTGGTGGACCCTAAGATCTTGTTGCAGAGGCCGCCGCGCCGATGGGTGTCCAATTTCTAATGAAGATTTCATGGTACGAGTATATTCAGAATTTCAGAGTTATTTTGGTAGAGTGTTTTTGGTATTGGTTTTTGCAGGTGGTAGGGCCTTGTGCAAGGTCCGCCCGGATTGCTACCACCATCTTGCTCGCTAATCCTGCCGTGAAGCAGCAGTGCTTGCACTGTTGTGTTTCGGCGTGGAGAGTAAGACAGCCGGTGAAATTACTGGCACTTGAGGTATCCCATCTTAGGCCTCTAGGTTGGCAACGCATCTGCAATACCCCTGGTGTTGCAGATGTTTATGGGCGGCGGTCATCTCTTACCATCAGGAGATCCACTTGCTCGTTTGCCATCCAGTCGAATAAAAAAAAAAAAATTCGTTCTGCGGTAATTGTATCCATAGTTCCATACTAATATTATAAATGCGAAAGTGTGCATGTTTGTGTGTTTATATGTTTGTTCGTTCGTAATTCCTTGTTTACCGCCCTTAAGACACAGAGTACATTAGTACTATTACGGCAGTATGTCAACCCCCAGTGATTCCTTGTCGCACCCCTGCCCGCGCGTTTCAAGCGTTTCCATTGGTTCATAAAAAACTCATTCCTCGCAAGGCTCGGAACCGGTTTATAAAATAGCGGTAAATACCGGTTTGTTTCGGTTTAACTCCGAACTTTCATAAGAACGCGAACGTTTTGAAAAACTTAACTATAACCTAAATAAACCGGTTTATTCGACGAGTGACAGCTGGCCGGCCGGCGGCGGGCGGCGACGTTTATCCTGCGCCGGAATAAACCGGTTTATCTTGTTCTAAACCGGTTAATCTGACAAAAACTTTATAGAAATGTTCCCTTAGAACCGGTTTAAAAATAACGGTTTCGCGAACGAAACAAAAATGAAAAGGTTTCGCGCCAAGTACGTGATAACGGTTTGGAAATTTAACCGGTATCCGAGCCTTGTTCTTCGCAACATATCCTCGCACATCTTTGGTTCAAACTCAGCCTTTTAGGTCATAGCTAGTCATAAGAGTTGTCCCATTATTCCAGAACTCGAACCGCCTCTACCACGGCATACTAGACGAGGAGGCAGTGGCCCCACTCCACAGGCGTGTGCACCTGGAGATGTCTCCCGGGGACACGGTGCTCTTCCATCCCTTGCTGGTGCACGGCTCCGGACCTAACGTCTCCAAGGTACCACCATCCCAGCCTATATACGTCCCACTGCTGGGCACAGGCCTCTCAGAACAAGAGGGCTTGGGCCATAGTTCCCACGCGGGCCCAGTGCGGATTGGGAACTTCGCACGCACCATTGAATCGCTTCGCAGGTTTGTGCAGGTTTCCTCACGATGTTTTCCTTCACCGCAAAGCTCATGGTAAATTTCAAATGTAATTCCGCACATGAATTTCGAAAAACTCAGAGGTGCGAGCCGGGGTTCGAACCCACGACCCTCTGCTTGAGAGGCGATAGATCAAACCACTAGGCCACCATGGCTTCAACGGCTAGGTACCATCATCACCAACATATTATCAGCCGTAGGACGTCCACTGTTTGTCATATGTCTACTGTAATGAAGGTAGCTCTTATAGAACAATAATAATAATAGATTTGCAGGTGTTAGGACCTTGTGCAAGGTCCGCCCGGATTGCTACCACCATCTTGCTCGCTAATCCTGCCGTGAAGCAGCAGTGCTTGCACTGTTGTTTCGGCGTGGAGATTAAGACAGCCGGTGAAATTACTGGCACTTGAGGTATCCCATCTTAGGCCTCTAGGTTGGCAACGCATCTGCAATCCCCCTGGTGTTGCAGGTGTCTATGGGCGGTGGTGATATCTTACCATCAGGAGACTCTGACCCACTTGCTCGTTTGTCATCCAGTCGAATAAAAAAAAATCAACAAGAAAAGTCTGAAAATCATAAATTTTCATGTCAAGACTATCTATGACATTAAACCATCTAAACTGACCCACATTGCGTAGATTTTGCTTGGTAGAGGGACTCTGTTAACTGGATATTCATAAATATCTATAAATTTGTACGGAACCGGTTTTTATATTATAGACAGACTAGATGGTCGATTCACGAGAGCTGGCACGAATAGATCGAGTGAATCAATGAAAGTATCTGTGTGTTACCTATTTAAATACACTTAACACACACACACACACACACACACACACACACACACACACGCACACACACACACACACACACACACACACACACACACACACACACACACACACACACACACACAAACATCACGCCTGTATTCCCAAATGGGATAGACAGACCACACGAAACGTTACCGCTTCGGAGCCAATTTTAGCAATTTTAGGTTTTAAGTTTGACAAAAACGGTACAATAGTGACAGGTTGCTAGCCTGTCGCCTACGGTATACCTTATTAACCCATATCCTCAGTCGCCTCTTACGACATCCACGGAAGAAATGGAGAGGTGTGATTCTAACCCGACACCACACGGGTATGCACGGGGGGCTTAACACGAATATGAAAATGTCATGCATCTCGCAAATTCCTACAAAAATATGTAAGTGACATTACTGTCGTTCAATCCATTCGTGCCAGCTCTCAGATTCAATTCAAATCATTTATTCTGTAAATAGGCCGCAATGGGCACTTTTACACGTCATTTTTTAAACTACCAGCGCTTTCGGAAAGACCATCATTGCCAAGAAGAATGCGCCGCAAGAAACTTGGCAGTCTTTTTTTTTTAATAAATAATTACAAAAAAAAAATAGTTAAAAACTACAGTATAAAATTAAAGAAAAAAATACATGAAAAGAAGAACGTTAAAGGCTGACCGGAAATATAAAAAAACCTCGCCATATTGCGGAAAACCAGTAGAACTAATTTCTTGCACTGGTAACACTAAATTCAAAGGTCATCTGTCAAAGTTTAACGTTGTTTGCGCGTGGTATTTTAAAGTGTTATTTTGTGTTTTTGTGCGTTAAAATGCCGATGATTATCCATAGCCTTGGAAGGAAAATAATTCACAATGTATAAAAGTATTTTTCATAGAAAAAGTCCGAGGGATTAGACAATATTCCTTTAAATAACATCCCCGACAACGTTGTCAATATGACTGGTAGCTGTATCGTATAGTGTGTAAAGAATGTTGCAATATAAAACGTAGAAGTGCTGCCCTCGCGTCAGGTTTTTTATATTACTGTACCCTTAGTGTAAGTTTTCGGTTACAAAATACGTCTCGATCGCGTTCGCGTTAAAATCTCAATTTGTATGGAAAAACGAACATCGCAAACGTTCCGCTAGAGGCGCTGTTCGTGTTTCCATACAAATTGTCATTTTAACTTGAACGCGATCGAGACGTACCTATTTAAATCAGCCCTTAAATCAGCCTTTAAATCTCGTGAATCGACCTGTAGTATGTATTTGTATTGCAGAGATATCGCAAAGCCATCACCGCGCACTACGCGAACAGCCACTGTCGGTTCGAGGAGGCGAGCGGACAACTCGCACACGAAATAGAGGCTGAGAGCAAAAAGAAGGGATTCGATATATCTTACACGGTAAGTTACCAGGTAGGTTACCAGGCTGCTACGAAATTCGAAAATCCAAGTTCGTATCGAACCGTCCCTCTCGTATCTAATGACTAGAGTTTACCCGCGGATTCGCACGCGTAAACTATACGATCTGGTAGTTACAATTGAAATTCCGGGATTTATATGATTCCCCTGGGAATCCCCAATATTTATATCGTGGTCTTCATTGAGGTTGTGTTGAGAACAACTGTCCAAAATTTCAACTCTAAACCCAGCGGTTGAAATTTCAAGTTTTTATCTCTATCCCGTGGGAATATCGGAGTAAAAAGTAGCCTATGTGTTCTTCCAGAGGCCCAGCTACCTATATACCAAATTTCATGACTCTAAGCCCAGCTGTTGTTATTTCAAGTTTTTATCTCTATCCCGTGGGAATATCGGAGTAAAAAGTATTCTATGTTTTAATCCAGGTTATAAACTAACTTCTTACCCAATTTCATCCAAATCCGGTGGTAGGACCTTGTGCAAGGTCCGCCCGGATTGCTACCACCATCTTCCTCGCTAATCCTGCCGTAAAGCAGCAGTGCTTGCACTGTTGTGTTTCGGCGTGGAGAGTAAGACAGCCGGTGAAATTACTGGCACTTAACTTTTTGCCAAATTTCATCCAAATCCGTCCAGCCGTTTCAGCGTGAAGAAGTAACAAACATACTCACTCACTCACTCACTCACAAACTTTCACATTTATAATATAAGTAGGATTAGGGTAATTCCCGTGAACTCAGAATCTTGAAATTTGGTATGAAGCTACGTATTATAGCACAAATAAAGAAAAAATTGCGAAAAGCATAAATTTTTAGTTACATCATATAAAAAAATATTTGTACGGAACCCTCGGTGCGCGAGTCCGACTCGCACTTGGCCGTTTTATTATTACAATGAATAGTAAATTTCAAGATCCAATGTTTTTTAAATCGTTTCCTGTAGTTAATTAATTTCACTATTACCTATGTTATAAATTTATTACATACAAAAAAAACAATTACTACTTTTGACTCTGAGGTCCAAATTGTACTTTATCCTGTGAGAATTAGAAACTTCACAATTTACACGTGTCATCCTTGAGTGTCATTCTTCGTTCGTATCCTACCGGCTGTGCCATGTCATGTTTGCTCGAACAAGAAGGACGTATCTCAAACACCAGCTTCGCTTTAACACTGCTTCAACCCACCTAAAATAGAGTTCAATAGAATCTGTCAATTTTCTACATATTTAAGACACCCTATCGTGGGCACACTTGATTATGTCCCTGTTGTTGCAATTATCATCTAAAAGGATCAAAAAAGAATAATAGTCACATCACAAAGCCTTAGGCAGCCCGGTGTTTATATTAGTAGGCTGGAAGTGTCTACAGGATCGTCAGATTCTATTGAATTGGAGTTTACCCTCGTGTTGCATTATAATATGACATCATCAACTACAAGGTTTGTTTTTGTTTTCTACAGGATGTATGGCTCTACAAACGCAAGCACGTCAAAGGTGTTCACAGCAAATTATAAATCTTATAAAAACAAGTAGGTATAATAAAACCGAGATTAGAATACAATCGAATGTACAGTCGAACAAACTTGATTATGACCCAGGGTGGAACCTTTTAATAATCAATTTCACTATGATTATGATTGTTTTTTTTGGAGTCTTTTTGTATTTTTTTATTTCAACTCCAAATTTTTTACTTTTACGGGTATCCCGTGAAACCATATTGAAAATACAAACTGAGACATGGATGCACAGAAAAACCAGAAAAAGAGACCAGCACTGTGAATCGAACCCAGGTCGTCAGCATTCCGTGCTGCGTGCTATAACCCCTACACCACTGCTGGACAGGAATCTAGACACGAATTTTTCCTATGCATACATATCTCAGGTTGCTTATTTCTACTTTGCTACTTAAGCAGCAGCACTAGCGACATCTACCTGGCGTCGACAGACGTCACACTCTTTCGGAACCAACCGCTCACCCAGACAAGAGATGTCGCTACTAAGCAATCAAATTATGATTGGTTTTTTTGGAGTCTTTTTGTATTTTTTTTTATTTGAACTCCAAATTTGTTACTTTTACGGGTATCCCGTGAAACCATATCGAAAATACAAACTGAGACTTGACTATGATTTCCATGACCAAAGTATGAGATGTCAACATGACATTAGTAGCACAATGGTTCAACCTTTGGTCATGAATCAATTCGTTCGACTGTACTGTCTGGACAACAGTATTTATCAATCAATCAAATCAGCCCACATCCACCCATTGCTGGGTATACGCCTCTTCATTTCTTCTTCAACAGAATTTATAATTAATATTTTTTTATAAGTCAATCTAATATGTTCATAGTTTAAATAAAATAATAGATTCACAAAGAGCGCTTTCATCAACATTATAATCTGTAAATATTAGGTAACATAATATGTTTTTTCCAAAGCTTTAAAACTTAGCACTGAAATAAGTATTATCATTTATCTATACACTATCATTGACAATGTTATGTCATGTATTTATTAAAAACGACATATGTGCTCAATCCAATTCCAATCTCGGTTTGATATACTTAGTTGGTTTACACTAAAATAATTTTGTGGCTATATGGATTTTAATCCACAGCTTTTTAATGGGATATAATATATCAGGTAAAGGGATTGTTTATAGGTTATGGAATGGAAATTATAAATGTGATATTTAAATGAATTATACTGTTAATGATTATTTTTATATCGTGTTTTTTTACCACCCTTCTTTCTATAGTGACACTTTCTAAAATCATCGGTGTTATATCTATCAATAATCGGCTTCAATTGATATAAAGCTCCTAAAATCATCGCGATCAGAAATAGGGTTTAATGAAAGCAACGGGTATGAATTCGTGATGAATTCAACTGCCTTTAAACCGAGGTGGAATGAAATCAAAAGTATTTTTATCAAACAGCATGTGATGTAATGCCAAAATCAATTACTCATCTGAAGTAATAACCATTTTAGTTTTTTTTGTTAAACCTACCTATAAATTTACAGAAAAATTACAATTTCCGAATTCAAGCTTAATTAAACGTTAATGAAAAGCATTTTTCTATTGACAAATTGTTTTATTTCAAAAATATATAGTCTTAGGTCCAGTATGTTTTAAGTAGTGTACAGAAATAACGTTTTTTAACTTTTAACCTCGTTTATCACGCACACATAAATATTGCTCCTACACATGTTATTTAATGTAAAACACTCAATGTAACTTTAACACAATATGCTGTTTTATGATATACTTATATATTGATAATATTAATACTTCGTGTATTTTACATAGACTTTAATGTGAGCAAATTTTTAATTTACTTGTGATACGACACAATAACCTACGAATCTCTTTGTAATATTTTCTAGCATAAACCTATATTAGTAAAAAAATCGTTCTTATAAAAATTCTTAACATAGGTAATTATATACAAACTTTGTAAAATATGAAATGGAATGTATCCAACACGTAAAAACCAACTTTTGCAACCAATTATTGCAACATGGAAGATTTATTAAGTACTTAAATAAAATCTATTAGAAATACCATTAGACAAGCAAAGGGTAGATTTTTTTATCAATTCTCACGAATTTAAACACGGAAAATTTTAACATTAAAGATTGTAGCTTTATTCTATTCTTAATTGTAACTCTTTCTCTTTCATACTATTTCACCAGAACTAGACTATTATGTTCGATGTAAATATCGAACTCTTCTCGTTTGACACAAAAATCAAAATTATTAAAAGCTATTAAATTTGTCAGTTGAATAAATTCTAACTTAAACTTAACTCTGCCTTAATCTATCAATAAAATACTCATATATTTTTATCTCTTTGAATGTTTTATTACTAAAAATAAACTTTAAAATGTTTACCACAAATAAACTCATTTAAGAAAAAAAACAACGGCTTCTATTTATTCTTCTGTAAATTTTCAGAAGGTAAAAAAGTCATCAATCAAATCCTGTTGGTGTTGTAAACTTATATTATAATTATATATTTCGAAGGTACGTCGTTTAAAATTAAGTTTTTCAAACCCGCCACATTATTGTATAATTAATACATATATTTCGCAATATACAGCAACTATTTACAATATTTGACTTAAATAATAATAGAGGTGAAGCAATAACTTATTTTAAAACTGTGAATCGAGACTAGATCTGGTTTGGGAGTAATATTATAAAGTGGGAATGTCTAACTTAATTTAAATAAGTTGTTCGGTGCAAGAGAAATATTATTGGTAACTAAATATTATCGTCTTCCCTCATCTCCGTCAAAAATCTGCAAAAATAAATAAATCAAATAAATATCAAGAAAATTATTTACAGAAAATTATTTTTGTTAATAATAAAAAATAAAAAACTTTAAAAAAGTGCGTTAGGTTATTACTGAAATATTATACCTTAATATACCTAAGTGGTAATTAGTAATATTACAACTGTTAAAATAAGAAGATTTTATTTTAAAACAATGTGTTTAATCATAACATTATAAAATAAGTCCAGCATGCAAAATATTTACAAAAGGCACGCTAGTGTAATCTAAGTGCAAATAATAAAATAAGTGCGATATTATAAGCCATTAATAGTTTCATACAAATATACATTTAATAAGTAGGTAATTACAAATAATTACATGTTACAATTTAACCGTCGAAAAGGTAAAAAAATAAACAATATTAGGTACTACAAATTTGTTAAAAGTGTTAAGTATTTGGAATTATTGTTATTATATTAAGCATTTACATTTAACTTGTTTAAGCATTAATACAATAAGTAATATAAATATACCCATACAATATCCAAAACAGTAAGAGTTACAATTAAAGCTGCTGTCAAATATTAAAATTTATTTTTTAATTAGAATTTATAATTAAATTCAAAAAGTATACAGATCAAAAGGTGTCATTGTAATGTTAAACGTTACTTCCATTTACATCATTCCTTTAATATTTTATTCCCGTTTAACATTATTAATAATATTAGTAGAATAATTGCAAAAATAATATTCAAAATATAATAAATATAAAGCGACTAACAAAATTTTAGAAATCTACAATATTTACATCATCCCAATACAATTCACTGGCACATTTCATCTAAATAAGAACCAACTAACTACTTTAAAGCTTTTAACCTTTAACTAAATACATTCTTAACATTACCCACAAAGATAATGAATTCTACAGGGTTCAATAAACATAGCAACTGTCATCAGAAGTAACCGGCGACTCGGTTGTCACGCCGCGGCATGTCAAGTAGAAACGTTAGTATGGATACGCCACTAAACCCGCGACACCAATAATCAATAAACTCTTCTAGCATCTTGGTTATAAATACATCAGCTTTTGTCTGCGACTCCTACGTTTATTCGTTTATTGCAATTTCGCAGAAACTGCAATTTTCCGGGTTAAAAACTATTCTATATATTCCTAGGATCTCAAACTATCTCTATAGACTCTATACCAAATTTCATCTAAATGAAACGCGGTTTAAACAGACAGACAGAAAGAGTGTTTCGCATTTATAATACTAGTAATATTACAAAGGAAGGCTTACATTAAACTTTGTGTTAACCCAATTCAAAAGAACCTTATTCAATATTTTACCCATAACGTTGACTTGAAACACCAATTTATAATAAGTAATAGTAATAAGATAAAAATATTGTCCTTTTCTAACAACACCAAACCCGGAATCCCGCGGCATATCCATATTAAGATTGGTTTTTTGGAATCTTTCTGTATTTTTTATTTCAATTCCAAATTTTTACTTTTACGGTCATCCCGTAAAACCTAAATTGAAAATACAAACTGAAATATAGATGCACTGAAAAACCAGAAAAATAATGATAACTGATGGTCAGTGGTGCGTGCTATACCGCTACACCACTGATGGTCAGTGGTGTAGCGGTATAGCACGCGGTACGGAATACCGAGGACCTGGGTTCGATTCCCAGTGATGGTCTTATTTTTCTGGTTTTTCAGTGCATCTATATTTCAGTTTGTATTTTCAATATCCATATTAGCACAATGAGGTCATTCACCTCCAGTGGCAACTGAATCGCATCGAAAAAAATATTTCAGAAGCCACTTAATATGTACAGTTTTCGACAAGTCCTGAATTTATCAGTGTCTTGCTTTTTCTCATTTACTTATTAGCCAATAGCAAGTGAGACCGTAACGTCAAAAAAACTTTACGATACTAGCGCCATCTAGCGATATTTCGCCAGTCTTTTAGCCGTTTTGTCCATGCAGTAGGTACCTATGGCGCTACTGGCGCATGACGTCGCTCGTTAATATTTCTATCTCTGTCTAATCTCGAATTTCAAATCTAACAACTGCTATAAGTATAGGTAGCTTAAAAAATGTTTTTTTGTACGATAACACTCATTGGCAAGCTTTCAAATAAGTAAAAAAAATTGACAAATACCGTATTGTATGTGTATTGCTTACTCATATCAACCTTTCCATACTTTCCTCTATACATATTCCAAAATCCACTGCTTCTCCTGTAATCCCATCACCGTCACTACTTATAAACCTCGGATCCCCTTAGATACCCTCGACTAATATACCTAGCTACATAAGATCCCCATCCCCTCACAACCCATCCACTCCGTCTACTCATGACTATTCAATATTTGAAAGAAGGAAACTGGTAGCGGTTCAAACGCTATTAAAATTACCTATACTTTAAAGGTTTAGGTAACTAAATGTAAACAAAACATCAATTGGTGTCTTAAATATTGAAACTCCCCATTAAACTATCTGAGCACTTACATTTCTATATTGAAAAGCATTTAGTCTATGTATTGTTACAATAAATTGTGTTGTGTAAGCCGATTTTGATAAAATCCGGATTCTAAACTGTTATACAAACGTGATCAGCCAAACTTCAACATAAATTACCCACCCTTGGTTAGAGTTAGTGAATACATTACTTAAGTTGCAGGTGTTAGGACCTTGTGCAAGGTCCGCCCGGATTGCTACCACCATCTTGCTCGCTAATCCTGCCGTGAAGCAGCAGTGCTTGCACTGTTGTGTTTCGGCGTGGAGAGTAAGACAGCTGGTGAAATTACTGGCACTTGAGGTATCCCATCTTAGGCCTCTAGGTTGGCAACGCATCTGCAATATATCTCTGGTATTGCAGATGTTTATGAGTGGTGGTGATCTCTTACCATCAGGAGACCCACTTGCTCGTTTCCATCCAGTGGAATAAAAAAAAAAGTTACCCTATTTTTAAAGGATACGATAAGTGACTCAGTGTAACCGAACGGAGTTAATTAAAGTACTTTGTTTTTATGGTATTCTGGTATTTTCATTGGGTTTACCCCGTATCTTAGTAGGGTGACCAAAAATATAATTGTTACATGGCTCGCACTTCTGAGTTTTTCTAAATTCATGTGCGGGATACATTGAAATTTACCACGAGCTTTGCGGCGAAGGAAAACATCGTGAGGAAACCTGCACAAACCTGCGAAGCAATTCAATGGTGTGTGTGAAGTTCCCAATCCGCCCTGGCTCGCGTGGGAACTATGGCCCAAGCCCTCTTGTTTTGAGAGGAGGCCTGTGCCCAGCAGTGATGGGATGATGAAATTGTATTGTTACAGTGTAAAATGTTAAAAATCCTTGAATGTGCCAAATCTGGCAGCTAAAGTCTGTTTACATTTAGTTCATTACCTAAACCTTCCAAGTATAGGCATGATTTAATAAACCAATCCCCTGTATCCCTAACGCTACCCAAAGCCCAGGTCCCCTCTATTTGCCTACTCCTCCCCTCCCCCCTCCCTACTGTTCCCTGTCCCGGTAGTCGACGTAGACCCTGACCACTTCACCTTCGTATTTTCGCTGCGACGGCATGAAGTAGAAGTCTGGCTGCGAGCCGTCGCGCCCGCGCGGCAGCGAGTAGCTCGCACGCTGCCCGCCGCCCATAGAGTACCTGCAATTATTAAATTACTTTTTTAGCCTATATGTGTCCCACTGCTGCGCAAACGCCTCCCTTTCGACTACATCTCCCTATCCAGAGCCATTTTCAACCGACTTCAAAATAATCCTCCTTCGGGCAGTCGGGTAAAAAGGAGGTTCTCAATTTGACTGTTTTTTTTTTATTTTAATGTTTTTTTTTACACATAAAATCAAAGTTAAGGGTTTGGCAGGGATCCGGTGGTATGGTTTGGAGGACCTGTCAGTCCCTCTTGGGCACGAGTTGTTACTTCATTTAAATCTTATAGCTGTTGTGGTGTTTTTATAGTTAAGGCCTTTGGGAACTGACATGTTCATTATCGTTTGATCAAAGTTCCATAATAAATAAAGATTAAAAAAAAAAAAAAACCCTTTTCCAGGCATAGATAAGTGACCATATAAATGTATACACAAATATTAGACAGGTGGTAATTTTTTTTTGACATTCATAAGTGCTTGTTATAGCCTAAATTGAATAAAGATATTTTGACTTTGACTTTGAGACCTTGCTAAAATGTTTTAATATGGTACAAAATCGATTGGTCGTTAAAAATATTATTCGTTATAAAAATAATCCTTCATAGGTAAGCAATATAAAACTATAATTCATTTTGCGGAGGTGACACTCTTTCCCGGCCCGGTTAATACCGGGATGGAAATACCGACCCTGTTTTTCGTGTACACGCCCATAGAAGCTCCTGTCAGTTTCTATGGGCGAGAACACAAAAACAGGGACGGTATTTCCATGTCGGTGTTATCCGGGCCGGGAAAGATTGTCACCCTTTTGCGGTAGCGTAAAATAAACAATCATAATGTCCACCCCTTCCAACACCAAATTAAAAAAGTACTTCAATTAACTAGTAATGTAACTAACAGATGGAAGTTTGTGGAAACTACTAAAAACAAAAAAACAAATACAACAAAACAAAATCAAAGAGCATCCTTCGACCGTGACAGGACTCGAACCTGCAATCTTCGGATCCGAAGTCCGACGCCTTATCCATTAGGCCACACGGTCGCTTGGTGGAAGGTGCGAAATTCCCGGCCAGTTCGCTAAGCATCATCCCTTAGTGATCCACCCCTTTGAATACGAATACGGAAGAATGGACAAGTTATTGGCCGTTCTCAAAAATGGATCGACAAGTACAGTCACCAGCACCAATATCTGACACAACAAGCGTGCATAAATATCTGATACGACTCTATTTCTAGGGCCGGAAGGACGTGTCAGATATTTTCGCACGCTCCGCTGTGGCAGATATTAATGCTGGTGACTGTACTGTTACACATGCTCGTTACTAAAGAGAAAGCATGCTAATGCTACTATTGAGGAAATTAAATTAGATGCTAGCATGTGTGTATAGGACACGTGCTACATACTATTAAGCATGCTTATTTAGTAGCATACTGGTACTTCAGGTACAGTCGAATTCATAAACTTACGAGTAAAAATTTGATCAAAAACATCTGAACACGACTCTATTGTTAACGGCGTAGAAGCGTGTTCAGATATTTTTGATCAAATTTTTGCTCATAAGTTTATGAACTTGACTGTATAAGCATGTGTCCTTCAATATTTTTAAGAAGAGTAAATTAAATTAATGGGTAGGTAGTTAAAGTTTTAAATAATTATTTTATTGTGTATCCATTTGATACCATCATAGAATATACATTTCTAAATAAAATACTATGCTTTGTAAAACGAAATATAATCATCAACTGGGCCTCTCACGGGTCCCTTACAAATCGGCATTACGCCATTCAAATTCCGCCTCTACTGGGCGTTCACAATGGGCATCCTTGCAACCCTAAAACCGACATCGCGGCGACCTGTCACCGTGGGCTATACCATGATTTCTTGTCATGGGATCACGGTTTTTGGGAAGCCACAGCAGCCCATGTACACCCGCAACGCGAAGCGTATCACAGATGTATTACCGGCCCTTTGAGGCACTAATAGGCTCATTAAAAAAAAACCCTAAGCTCCGGGAATAAGGAAGGAAGGAAGTACCGCTCCGGGAATAAGGAAGCAGAGGGCCTACTCCGAAATTCGAAAATCGAAGTTCGTATTGTACCGTCACTCTCGCTCTTGTATTAAATAGTATAAGTGTCAGAGGGACGGAACGACACGAACTTCGATTTTCGAATCGGAGTAGCCCCGTTGGTTCCATATTTTTGTCGCGCGTGGAAAAACTGCTTAAAGCGAACGGTGCTAGATTGCCAAAGATCGAGGTGATGAGGATGAAATTCTCTTTAGTAACAAATTACTAACTTAAATAGTGTGTGTTTGTATATTATCATAAGCTTGTCCTGAGATTCCTTTGACTTCCACTCCACCATTCTACGAGTACGCCATACACTAAAGATATACAAAAATGCAAATCTAACTCACCCATACTGCCCCTGTCCCGACCCTGGCGGCCCCCGCGGCCTCTGAAGACTCCTCGTCTCATGATAATACTGCGCCGCACTGTTCGGGTACTTGGGCGCCATCTTGCCATTCCCATTGGCGGCCATCTTGCCGGTACCCGCCATTTTGTGGCCGTTAGTTTTAGGCGTCAGTTTGTTGGCGCTCGTCGGGCGAGGCGGAGGCGGGTTGGAGGGACGCAGAGCGGAGGTGGGGCGCTCGCGGAGCGGCGCCGTGGAAGTAGTGCTGTTGTACTTTTCGTCGTTTTCGAATGGCTCGAAGGCGTAGTTTGTGTTCGCTGTAGAGTAGTCTTTCCAGGCTGCGTTGGGGATTAATTGGTCCTGGAAAAAAGAATCGCATTTTGTAGTGTTTATACATGTAGTATTTTTAATTATCCCAGCTTATATACGTTCCACTGCATACAGGCTTTCTCTCAGAATGAGAGGGCTTGCGTCGAAGTTTTCACGCGGGCCCTTTGCGGATTGGGAACTTTACACACACCATTGAATTGTTTCGCAGGTTTGTTGTCTTTTTGTGATGGCAGCGATCATAATGGTCGCGTTCTAAGACACGGTCCGGTCGCACGTGCAGCGTGGTCCCACCGGGAGACCAGCGCTGGCTCTCGAGCCGGCATCACGCTCAGGTGGGTCCGTTTCGTGACACTGATTTCCCCATCTGTATGTCGTTTTTGTAATCGTCTGTACTGTAAGTCAATGTCACGAATAAATGTATTTTCTTCCTTCTTTCTTTTTTTCTTTTAACGGGCAACATCACAGGCTCTATAGCCGTTTTACCGATGTTGGTCTGTCTGTGTCGTCTGCGATACATCGCGGCGGGCTGCAGGCTGCAGCGGCGCGCACACGCAGCACCACGTGCAGCCACGCGGTCGCCTACAGACCGGACAAAGCGCGCCTCGCCGCAGGACGGGGACGGCTGGACAACACCGCTGCTATGGTTATGACGGAGTGTGTATACCGTATACTGTACACCGACCTTGGTCCTCCCCTGGCGGCAGCAGCGCGCCCACGCGCCCTCCCAATACCGACCTTGGTCCTCCCCTGGCGGCAGCAGCGCGCCACGCGCCCTCCCAATACCGACCTTGGTCCTCCCTGGCGGCAGCAGCGCGCCCACGCGCCCTCCCAATACCGACCTTGGTCCTCCCCTGGCGGCTGCAGCGCGCCCACGCGCCCTCCCAATACCGACCTTGGTCCTCCCCTGGCGGCAGCAGCGCGCCCACGCGCCCTCCCAATACCGACCTTGGTCCTCCCCTGGCGGCAGCAGCGCGCCCACGCGCCCTCCCAATACCGACCTTGGTCCTCCCCTGGCGGCAGCAGCGCGCCCACGCGCCCTCCCAATACCGACCTTGGTCCTCCCCTGGCGGCAGCAGCGCGCCCACGCGCCCTCCCAATACCGACCTTGGTCCTCCCCTGGCGGCAGCAGCGCGCCCACGCGCCCTCCCAATACCGACCTTGGTCCTCCCCTGGCGGCAGCAGCGCGCCCACGCGCCCTCCCAATACCGACCTTGGTCCTCCCCTGGCGGCAGCAGCGCGCCCACGCGCCCTCCCAATACCGACCTTGGTCCTCCCCTGGCGGCAGCAGCGCGCCCACGCGCCCTCCCAATACCGACCTTGGTCCTCCCCTGGCGGCAGCAGCGCGCCCACGCGCCCTCCCAATACCGACCTTGGTCCTCCCCTGGCGGCAGCAGCGCGCCCACGCGCCCTCCCAATACCGACCTTGGTCCTCCCCTGGCGGCAGCAGCGCGCCCACGCGCCCTCCCAATACCGACCTTGGTCCTCCCCTGGCGGCAGCAGCGCGCCCACGCGCCCTCCCAATACCGACCTTGGTCCTCCCCTGGCGGCAGCAGCGCGCCCACGCGCCCTCCCAATACCGACCTTGGTCCTCCCCTGGCGGCAGCAGCGCGCCCACGCGCCCTCCCAATACCGACCTTGGTCCTCCCCTGGCGGCTGCGGTAGAGCGTGCAAGCGGCCTGCAGCAGCGCGACCAGCAGCAGCGCGCACACGCAGCCCACCACCACGTACAGCTTGGTGGCCGCCAGACCGAAGAACGACCGCGCGTTGCCTTCCGGCGAGGGGGGCGGCTGCGGCTGCCCTTGCGTCGACATCACTAACGACAAACATTCACAACAGGTTATTCATTGAACATATTGTTGATGAGAAGACGAACACCGCTAAATCCAAGTGAAACTGGGAAGGACATGTCTGCCGGATGCATTCGGATCGCTGGGCCAAAATCACCACTGATTGGGTGCCATGCTAGGGGCAGCGGAGCAGAGGTAGGCCTGAAAGGAAGCGGCGGGACTGGCAACGTTTTACCGAAGCCAGAGGCGAGTGGAAGGAGAAAAGGAAGGCTTTTACGGCAATGACGGCCACAATGGTCCCACCGGAAGACCAACGCTAGCTCTTGAGCAGGCATTATGCTGAGGTGGGTCCATTTCGTGAACAGTAACTTATACACTGTTTTCTTTGTCTGTCTTTTATGTAATTATTTCAAGTCACTGTTTCGAATAAACGTATTTTCTTTCCTTCTTTCTTTCTTCTTTCTTTCGTTACCCAACAGTGCACCCAGTACCACAGTACCCAACACTGCATAAACTATATTTAAAAAAAAACATAGGTACTCAAGTTAACAAGTTAATTTGGAAAACTCCGCAGCGGCTTTTCGTCCAAAAACTCCTCAATGCCTCAAGTCGAAAGTCTAATAAGTGCGTGTTGCCAATGATTACATATGGATCCGACACTTGGTGCTTCACTATACGCCTTATCAATGCTCAAAGTTACTACTCAGCGAGCTATGGAGAGAGCATTAGATATATTCAAAATACTCACGACTCTGCGGCTCAAACAACAAGAACTCCGGGTCCACGTTCAGATTTCCCACCCTCCCCTGCGCGAGAGTGTCGCGCACCACGCGCTCCCAGCGCTGCCTGCTGTCTCGCTCGCTCTCGTCGCGCTCAGCGGGTGCGAGCGAGCGCGCGCTAGAGCCTTCGATTAAATTCGTGTCGATGCTCTTGAGAGTGAGATCAGCTATTATGGCTTTGGTCTCGTTTCTGGAAAGAAAATTAATCATAATTTAATGTAATTTGAAACACACAAGATGAGCATTTCAAATTGGTATAGGTACAGAGACGTGGTGCTCTGAGTTGTTCAGCGAGCTATGAAGAGGGCTATGCTCGGATTTTCTTTATGGGAACGAAACAGAAATGAAGAGACTGGAGAAGATCACCATAGCCAAGCGATTAGATAAGCCATAGCCAAGTGAATTAGCTCGTTGAAGTGACAATGGGCAGGCCATATAGGATAGCTGAAAAGTTCTCGAATGGAGACCGCGGATCGGCAAGCGCAGCATAGGACGTCCATCAACATGATGGACGGATGATCTGATAAAATAATTGATTGAATAAAGATATTTTGACTTTTAAAGCCGCGTGTTCAAGGCGGATGCCGCTGCCAACCGAAGCAACTGGAGGTCTATGGGGGAGACGTCCACTGTTGTGTTGTTCAGCCTCCCCTTTAGAACGTAACAATGAACAGCTTGCCACTAGCACCACAAGTTGCCACAACTCCCACGATGTCGTCCGGTTCGTTAAGTATCCTCGAGAACCTTTATTGAGACTAACTTGGAAACCCCTCGTTACTCTGACAACCTAGTACTTGAAGGCGACTCACTGCATGAATCCGTTGAGCTGCAGCCCGTGGTACCCCTTAATGTTGGCCACTTCTTTGCTGAGGCTGTCGACGACTTGTCTCTTGAGGTCCTCGTATTCCTGCGAGCCTGGTGCGGGAGTCTTGAAGCTGTCGGCGAGCCCCGTGATGCGGATCAGCATTGTGTACGCGGTCTGTCCGGGGAGAACTGCCTCGGTCGTGGATTCTTCTTCCGCAGGTTCTGGAATAGAGGTTAATTGAAATTAGGTTCTAGAGGACTTAGAAAGATGTGCTTGGAGAAGATAGACTAAGATGAAAGGGAAAATTAATGTGAAGAGGTCTCTCTTGGGTCGAATAAGGCTTCTTTTCCACCAGAGATGTGCAAGGATGCGAGGACTGCATTTGTCATGAACCAATAGAAACGTTTTATTTACCTGTCCTCGCTCAGCGCGGCTCTATAAAATGACTAGCGGAGCGAGAATAGCTAAATGAAGCGTTTTTATTGCATAACCGACACATTCCTCGCAACGCATCTTCACAACCTCTGGTGGAAACACAGCTTAAGTTTGGAACGATTTTACCAGACTGCTTGATGAAGTGTTATGTTTTTTTCAACGTATCTCTTGTGCTCTCTATACTCACCAGGCCCGCAAGGCTTGATGCACACTCTGTGCTCGGACACTATCGGCGTGTGCGCATGTTTGCTGGTGCGCTTGTTGACGGGGTCGAAGCCGCCGCCGTGCGGGATGAACATCATGTACAGACACTGTGTGTCTGTGAACGACAGGTCCTGGAAACAATAGTACATTATTGAAGAGGTATATTTTTAATACAAGTTTTTTGCTGACTGTACTTTCTATTGACTGTACTCGCACTGTCACCGAAACTAATTCTGTATTAAATTTCAAGTCAATGCTATTAACCGTTGAGGAGTTCCGTCTTACGGAGACGATCCTGAACGTATTTTCACCGGACTTACATAAGTATGCCTCACGTCAAATTGACCACTGAAGTGGGTCAAATTTGACGTGCAAGATTTGATTACACAGAGACAATGGGATAGGTGAAAATAAATATAAGCTTGTAAAAAAGCTGTGATAGCTGGTTTTGACCTATATGGTCTCTGAAGCAGAGTGTTATGTGTTTGAGCTCGGGCTTGCTCTGAATTTTTCCGAATGTATAAGCAAAAATACATTTAAAATTTACCATGAGGAAACCTTGTACACAATTGTGAAGAAATTCAAAAACCACAAAAATGTGTGTGAATTTCCCAATACGCACGCGTGGTAAAGCCCAAGCCTTCTCATTATGAGAGATCTGTGTTCTGGAGCCGGACGTATATAGACCGAGATGAGATGATGTGCACCCAAGACAGCGCAGCATAGGACGTCCACCAACGAGATGGACGAACGACCTGGTCAAAGCCGCGGGTTCACGATGGACGCAGGCCGCTTCCAACCAAAGCAACCAGAGGTCTATGGCGGGTGTCCAACAGGAGACGTCGTTTTACCATTTGTTTTTGTCACACAGTATAAGACGAGGGTAGAAAGAGATTAATGCGACCGCGAGCGTCAGCGCGTTTGACAAAACGGCCTCAAGTCTATAACGCTTTCGGCCTCAGATGCTTACCTTTGAGTCTTTAGTGTCCCGTTTCCGCACGAAGCTGAGCGTGGTGACGCCGTCTATGATGCTGCCGGCTTCCTTGCTGATGTCCTGGTGCGCGTCCACTCTTGGGGCCGCGTACCCCGACACCCACGTGTCCATGATGAACGGCCGCGAAGACCGAGGGTCCACCCACCCGATGATGGCGTCCGTTTGGGACTGAGAGACAACCAAACTCCGTTCAATACGATACGAGTAATTTTATAATTTTGTTTTGAAAAAAATACTTTGTGCAAAGATTCTTGTGGCGCATTCCTCTTGGACTTGATGGTCTTTTTGAAAGTTTTGGTAGAAACACTTTCGAAAAAAGTGACAGTGATGTAAAAGAGCCCATTGCTGTAGAATAAACTTTTTGATTTTTGTGTTTGAGAACCGGAATAGGCCAGAAGCCGAGGTAGCTTAATGGTTTGACATTATGACCTCTCAAGCAGAGGGTCGTGGGTTCGAACCGGGGCTCGCACTTCGGAGTTCTTCGGAATTTATGTGCGAAACTACAATTGAACGATGCATATTTTGTTACATATTTCAAATTCATTTAACTAGGTCAATATGAAACGAACTAAACTAAGTAAGCTAATTTGATCTTAGTCTAGTCTAGCCTGAATTGACAAAAAAAAATATCAATATTTCAAAAGCATCTATACGATGTAACCAACTACAAAGGATTATTTAATAACTAGCTTTTGCCCGCGGCTTCGCCTGCGTGGAATTCGGTTATCGCGCGCTGTTCCCTCGGGAACTGTGCATTTTTTCGGGATAAAAAGTAGCTTTTTTTTTATTTAACTGGATGGCAAACGAGCAAGTGGGTCTCCTAATGATAAGAGATCACCACCGCCCATAGACACCTGCAACACCACGGGGATTGCAGATGCGATGCCAACCTAGAGGCCTAAGATGGGATACCTCAAGTGCCAGTAATTTCACCGGCTGTCTTACTCTCCACGCCGAAACACAACACTGCAAGCACTGCTGTTTCACGGCAGGATTAGCGAGCAAGATGGTGGTAGCAATCCGGGCGGACCTTGCACAAGGTCCTACCACCTGCAAAAAGCTATGTCACTCTCTGGTCAAAAATCACGTCGATCCGTCGCTAAATTTCGACGTGAAAGACGGATAAACATACACACAAACATACAAACACACACACTTTTGCATTTAAAATATTAGTATAAAGAATGAATTTTGTACGCTTTGCTTAAAGGAGCCCCGCAAAGCGAAGCTTCTACACCTCTTTGGCACTCACCATTCTCTTATCATTGCTGAACCCAATCCCAGTCCAGGTCTTGGTATCTTTGGTGAGGATGGTGAACCGCACGGAGTCTTTCCCCCTCTTCTGCCCGAGGTACTCCCAGCTGGCGTGGTAGTCACAAGAGTTGTTGCCCAACTCGCAGTTGGCGGGCAGCTTGAAGTAGCCGCCGCACTTGTTCGGGAGGGGCAGGATGCCGCCGAGAGACGCGGATTTTGTTTCTTCTGTAAAATAGAAAGGGTAAATATAAACCTACAAGCAGTTCACCTTTTCGATACTAGATGGCGGTAGGGTACATGCACAATTGCTTTATTATGCCTCTCTACAGAGTTCACTCTGGGCATGTAGCTCGTACTCGGGTAATAAAAGCGCTGTTTGTGTGCGTGTGTGAGATTGTAACTACCTATCATAGAAAATATCACAAAAAGGCCACTTGTTATTTGATATTCCAAGGGCATCGACATGTAAGTAGGTACATACACACATACTCCTGTTAAATCCCAAAGTCTCAAGAGTCTCAACCGCTAAGAGTTACATGAAATTTATCAAAGGTGTTCTTCTTACAACATAAATCAATAGGTAGGTACTTACAGTGTTGGATCATGCAAGTCAGAATTTCAATTCACCTGACTTTCAACTTAAGGCCCGACTACACGTAGCAATATGCATGCGCAAACGGCTTGTGCAAATATTAGCGCAAAAATTCCATTTGTGCGGTATACCGTGTTGCCGTCTTAACGCACATGCTTGCTTGAGCAAATTGGAATTTGCGCATGATTGAGCGTGTAGCAGGAACCTAAGGTGCAAGACTTACCAAAGAAGTTAATCTTAGCCACCCCCCTCTGCCCCCCATGGCCGTGGTACTTCAGCTCGTCCTGCCGGTAGAAGTCCTTGACAGCGGCTTTCCCCTGCTCGAGGCCGGAGGGCGGCGCGTGCCGGTACTGGCCCGGCTCCTGGCCGCGCGCCCAGATCACGTGCATCACGTCGTCCACGATTGAATGGTCTGTTGGCTCTTTTGCCTGCAGAAAAGTCAAAGTCAAAGTTTTCGTGCTCGTAAACTTCGAGTTTAAGATGGATCTAGGCGACATAAAATGACTTTTTATGCTCTAGTGTATAAAGTTAAATCTTCGTCTAAAAATAGTTTTATATTTTTTCAACAAATCGTAATTTACATTAATAAATAAACAAAATTAATAACCCAGTAAGTGAAGAATTGTTTTCACTGTTCTTATTTAGTTTCCTCGCAATCAAAGTGCAAAAGTGTGAACATCACGGGTAGAATGGCTCGGTTTATGCTCATATTGTACAATCTACTATTGATTCTGACAACACGTAACAGTAGTCAAAGTCAACGTATCCACGATCCTCTGCTGGAGAGGCCATAGATCAAACCACAAGGCCACTACGGCTTTTCATATTAGTCTGTAAAAGCTCCATACCTGCAACTTCCTCCTGAACATGATGGTGGTGACGCCATTCTCCTCGAAGCCTGAAGCTGCCGTGATGTCATCGTGGCCCCCCCAGAACGTGTCCACGCGCGGCGTCGACCTGCGAATGGTACAGTTAGTGCCGTCATTGAATCCTGAACCACGAGGCCATATTCTCGCATTTATTATTTCTTTCTTTTTAACGGTGTAAGATGGTGACAGAAAGAGATGGTGAAAGCGGATGTTTCCCGTTCGTCCGATCAGTCGACCAGTTAATCGACCTGGAATCGGATGGTATTTATTTTTTTGCGATGGCAAAAGCCCGTGCGTTGGTTAGACAATAAGGCCTACGGTTTCCACCTCGAACAGAGCGGACTCATTAAGGACTTAATATAACTAAACTGTATTCAATACAAGTACGTGGGCGACCGAGCTTTGCTCGAGCTTAAACTCGTTAATAAGCGTTTTCCCAGAGATAAGACCAAGCTAGATCGATTTATCATCCCCGAAAACCCGTCAGAGCCGTTTCCGAGATCCCCAAAATATATATATATATACAAGAATTATTGCTCATTTAAAGGTATTAGAATAAGCATATTTAGCAAAACTCTTTTATATGAATAGAAACTATAGTACGACAATGTGTCTCTTGGAACTTACCAAAGTCACATTCTAAGATTCAAATAAAAATGTTAATTTACCTATCTCTAGTGTAATAGTCCAACACTCTGTGATAGTTCCCTCTGGCAGTGCCGATTACTATATCAGTGCAGTCCATGGGGTTAAAGTCGAATTTAGGCACGTACTCGTGAGCAGGGAAGTGACCTGGAAACGAAGTATAAGCAAATTAACAATGCAACTCTAATATAAGACGTCCCGCGAAAAAGTATCCAAATCATATAGTATCCGGGTTTTTAGCAGCTTTCTAATTAACTTTTTAAAATTCTACCTTCGAGATGTGATGTGAATCATAGCTTCTAAACAAGTATCTATTGCAGCAAAAATTAAAAAAGGAAAACTAATACAAGTAAATTCCACTGACGCTTATTCTTGAGGCATTTTGTGGATATTTATGTAGGCATCAAAAAGACAGTTTATATTTGATTTCTATATAAAAAGCACAAGTAAACGATCAGAACAATTAAGAATCTTAGTATGAAACAGATATCCCAGAGGGTTAAATATTTACAGAGGTAATTACAAGAGAAAATTAGTAAGAATCGGTAGTAAAAGTAGTGATTTCTATAAAAGAAAAGAAAATTGAAATCTGTGTACAGAATCTTTAAACAGGCAAACAAGAACCTGAAACAAAGATCATCCTTCTAAATGTTAATAAAAAACTCAGAAATGAACACACACCTTATTAAAACGTCAAGAAAAAGGAAGGAAAGGAGAGGGAAATAAGAGGAAAAAGGTGAAGCATAGGCCAAGCTTGGCGAAGCAAAGCTTTAGAAAAATAGAAGCCTACTACAAAACATAGGTATTTTGTATGTCGTGTCCCTGACAACATACTAAAAAGGCACTTAGTACTTACTGCCACTGTCATGGTGGTTTTTGGCATTCTAAAAACAGACGAAGTCAATTTACAAGTGCTAGTTACAGACAATAACGTTCATGCATTACGTTAGTCACCTTAAACCTCCGTGATAAATTGCTGTACAGAACATATAAAAACATTCAATAGCAATCATTGTAATCATGTACGAGTAGGTACAACTTAATTCCGGTTACAAAAAGTGTTTGAAGTCAATGTGGCCGGCAATTAATAAATGAAATCGTAGAAACAAAGGTCCTATCTAAAGGTCTAAAAGAAAGATTCAAATGTTTGCTATAGAATGTTTTAACTGTGCAAAGCTAGTGCGTTACCTGCTTCTTCTTTAAGTCCTTTCACTAGCAAAGTCTCGCGATCCGGTTCAGCTTTGGGTTCGGGGGTTGGTTCCGGTTCAGATTTAGGTTCCGGACTAGGTTCAGGTTCTGTTTCGGGTTCAGGTGATGGTTCGGGTTCTGATTTTGGTTCTGGTTCAGATTTAGGTTCTGGACTAGGTTCTGGTTCTGATTTAGGTTCAGGAGTGGGTTCAGGTAGAACATTAAGCTCGGCTTTAATTTTGGGATTAGGAATGGGTTTTGTTTTAGGTTCTGATTTGTTTGGTTCTGGAGAAGGCTCTGGCTCTGACTTTGGTTCAGGGGAAGGTTCCGGTTCAGATTTAGGCTCTGGAGTCGGTTCGGGTTCTGATTTTGGTTCGGGAGTAGGTTCTGGTAGAGCATTAAGTTCGGCCTTAATTTTGGGATTAGGAATGGATTTTGTTTTAGGTTCTGAGGTAGGTTCGGGCTCCGCTTTAGGTTCTGAAGTTGGTTCAGGCTCAGACTTAGGTTCAGGTTCGGGTTTAGGTTCAGCTGTAGGTTCGGGTTCCGCTTTTGGTTCAGCTGTAGGTTCTGGTTCTGCTTTTGGTTCAGCTGTAGGTTCAGGTTCAGCCTTAGGTTCTAGGATAGTATCAGTAACAGACTTAGGTTCAGGGGAAGGCTCAGGTTCTGCTTTAGGTTCAACGTTAGTTTCTGGTTCAGGTTTAGATTCAACAGTAGGTTCAGAAGTGGGTTCAGGTGTGGTCACAGGTGGTGGAGTAGTTGGAGTAGTAGAAGTTACTCTCTTAGACTTTGGTACAAATTTAGACCTATTTTTTGGTAAAGGCTTAGGTTCTAAGGATGGTACGGGATTGTCTAGCTTATGGTCATGTACAGAGGACGAGGTTTCCACATCTGTAAAGTAAAGGTGACCATGCGATATCGTGCGAGGCAGTTGACAGCGTAAATATTTTACAGGCTTTCGGGAATTTTACGAGACGTTTTTGTTAAGCGTGATTACTTCAATGAGCTGTAGTTGCAGCGAACACAAAATGCTATGAACCTCGCTCACAGCATTTTTTGTGGTGAATCAGCTCGTCCAATAAGAATGCAAAATAAATGTTTGAGGAACGCGAATTTTCGGCAAAGCGCCAACTATTAATTGTCTTCTACAATTGCAAGCAAAATTATGTGTTAGGTATTTGATATAATCTATGCCTGTCTAAGATTATGTACGCCACCTGGCATCACTTATATATATAAACGATCTGATTGTTTTGTATTTACTAAGATTCACTTATTTTATTGAATAAAATACCCAAAAGTCTGCCAAAATGTGCACGAGTTAAAACATTTTTGCTGTTCATTTTCATATAATATATTTACATTAGTGTTTTTAAATTTTAGTCGTGGTGTGCGAGGCTTGCACTGTGTGTGTAAAGTGCCATTAAATTTGAATCCAACTAATGTAGTCCAGTGTAAAATTAGATAAATTTTGACACATTAAAGTTATATAGAACAGAAAAGTGTTCAAAATTATCCATATTCTTTCATTGGTTATACCGTGTAGTGCTTTTAATATGTTTTACTTACTTTCTTCAGTATCTCGTTTGCGACGACCTTTAAGAAAAAAAGAATTATTGTATTGTTACAAAACAAGACAAATCTATGTTTTCCCAATGTCAATAAAAAATATTAATTGAATATTAAGAAAGTAAGTAATTTAAGAAAAGGGTTTACCTTTAGAACTCGATACTTTGTATGATACGCTAGTCTTTACTGTGACATCATCACCAAGATTCTTAAAGTCAATGCCATCTAATGAATGCATAGCGACTCTTTTATTCCTATTGTCAGATTCTGATAATCTCGTTGTGGTTTCTGGTTCAGAAGTTGGTTCTGGTTTTGGTTCAGCGGATGGCTCTGGCTCGGCTTTTGGTTCCGCTGTCGGTTCTGGTTCCGCTTTCGGTTCTGCACTTGGTTCCGGTTCTGCCTTTGGTTCTGCGGAAGGTTCAGGTTCTGCCTTTGGTTCTGCGGAAGGTTCTGGTTCTGCCTTTGGTTCAGCGCTAGGTTCCGGTTCGGATTTCGGTTCTGGACTTGGTTCAGGCGCCGTGTTCGGCTCTGACTTTGGTTCTGGTACAGGCAATGGTTCAGGATTTGGTGTGCTTGCTAGTAATAGTAAATTAATGGTTTTAATTTTCTTTGATTTCTCTGTTAAATGTAAAGAACTCACAATAGCCAAAAGTTTAGGTGAATTTAAACTTACTTTTATCTGCAAGAGGAGGTCCTAAAACCGGGAAGTTTTTGCACTCTTTCGTCAAGCCACTTGGCCTCCAACCGATAGCTGAAATATAAATTTAGAAAACTTAGTTCCCGCAGGACAGTTGTAACTTCTAAGTGGTACGAGTATGTACATCTGTACGATGATGTACGATGTACATGAGTTGTTACAAGTTTATGGAGCTACTTAAGTATTATATGATTTGTCGCAAACACATGCAAATATAAAACTAGTGTAGTGTATCCCATGTACAAGTTGCTTATAATGTATATTAAACAATGTCATTCAAATTTAATATTCTTGAATTGAATAATAGGCTTTAGTTGACAAAAACTTATACAATTCATGTTTAAATTCTATAATGCAGTTTTTTTTATTTGACTGGATGGCAAACGAGCAAGTTTTCAAAATTATTTTATCAATTATTAGATTTTTCGTAGCGTCTGTAGTTCTTTTATTATAACAAAACATTCATTGCAGGTGGTAGGACCTTGCTCGCTAATCCTGCCGTGAAGCAGCAGTGCTTGCACTGTTGTGTTTCGTGATGGAGAGTAAGACAGTCGGTGAAATTACTGGCACTTGAGGTATCCCATCTTGGGCCTCCAGGTTGGCAACGCATCTGCAACACACCCCTGGTGTTGCAGATGTTTATGGGCGGTGGTGATCTCTAACCATCAGGAGACCCACCTGCTCGTTTGCCACCCAGTCGAATAAAAAAAATATACATGATATTTCTCACATAAGTGACACATTACAGATTATAATTATCTATAATGGAAAATTTGACAGTATAGTGTTTGGGTGTGTATGTCTGTTACTCCTTAACGCTAAAACGACTGGACGGATTTTGATGAAATTTGGTATGTAGGCTACTTTTGTCCCGATATTCCCACGGGAATGGGATAGAACCTCTAAATTTCATCCGATTTAGAGTAATGAAATTCAGTACAGTTCTCTATAACGATGTAATTTTTGAGAAATTCCAGGGGAATTTTATAAAATCCCATAAATTCGATTAAACTGATGGATCTTATGATTTAGGCGTGCGAAGCTGCGAGTAAACAATAGTGGTATAAAGGCGTGTACTGACCAGCGTAGGAAGTCCCGTTGACGATCATGACGACTTCCAGCTCCTGTTCGTGCGGCACCACGCGCCAGTACAAGCTGAACAGCGGCGACAGCTCGCGCCGACTGTACTTCTCCAGGGACAGAGAACGGTCCTTCCAGGGGGACTCTGGGGGGAGACGAATATATTCATTTAACCCTTGAGTTGACAAAATAAGAATTTAAAAATAGAAATAGTCGCCTAAAAATTAATATTATATATATATTTATTTTAATGCACCCTTTTCCGGGAAACCTCGTCTATTTTATTTAAGGTATTTATTCGTGTGCTGGTCACTGCAGTGTCCTAGTAGTTCAGATCATTAATTTTATATCTTTAACAAAAAAACATTAAATTTATGTATGTAGCACCTAGACAGCACGATGTCATCCATCGGGCACTGGGACATTTACCTTAGTCTCTCTTACTCAATCTTCACACAACGGGACGATACTCACTCTTATTGCACCCCTTTCCATAAAACCCGTGCGGGCAATAGCACATCTTGGTGGGCGCTTCAGTAGCCTGTATATCGACGCATTTCCCCCGCAGACCGCAGTCGTTGTCCTCCGAACACTCGTCGCTGAACTGGCAGCGTGCGCCGGAGTACATCTTGTTGCATTTGCAGCGGCCGAGGATGTGGAAACCGTGGCCCGAACACGTCTCGTGGTAGTCCTTGCCTGGAAATGTAGATGGCGTTGGTTGTAAAGAGGAATGATAGATGATGGTAGTTGTAGCAGGGATTGATAGATGGCGTTAAATGTAGTGGAAAATGGTAGACGGCGTTGATTATGAATTATAATCTACTATAGTCACTCGTAGAAAAGAGGATCAGAAAACAAAAAATCTAGTTTTTTTTTCAAATTGTTGTTGCTTTATTATTACAGCTTTCCTGCACTCACGGCATTATTTATCAGGACCACATCTATAATCTACTATTTCTCACCGCATTGTTATATTGCAAGGCCAAATACATGCATAATTTAATATTATTATCATTGCATTACATTACAATAACAAATATTTATTTTAACCCTAATCACACACACTCAAAATTAGCTCTTATTTCTTTCTCATAAAGGTTTGTGCGCTTTGCATTTAGCTAATGCAAAGATTGCAAAGCTTCCAAAGCAAACATCATCAGCCGTCAAAATATTTACATTTAATTACTGGTAACATTCTTGCTGTGCCCTTGATTTTTATTGAGCTAATTATAATACAAATTGCTTTGATTCGTACTTTAGTTATTTTTGGTTGCGAGTTCAGCTTCTCACAACTTCGTGCCGGAACATTTGTTGTTGTTTTTTTAGAAAAATATGGCGCTGTCCATTGGAGGAGAATTTTGCCAGTGTCTAGTAGGTTTTGCCGTTGTACGGTAAAAAAAAAACTAGAAAACGAAACATGTGACGTAATGGTTGATGAACGATGATTCGTACTTTAGTTATTTTTGGTTGCGAGACCAGCTCCTCGAGAAACTCGAAGTTCGTATCGTACCGTCCCTCTCGCTCTCGTATTAAATAGTATAAGTGTCAGAGGGACCGCACGACACGAACTTCGAGTTTCGAGTTTCGTAGTAGCCCGAAGTATCTCACAACTTCGTGACGAAACATTTGCGTTCGTTTTTAACACATCTGTCAAAATTTGACAACTGACAGCTGTCAAACCGATCACTCTTTTTTTATCAAAGAGACCAAGGCACAAAACCTATTAATCACACGAAACGTGTGGTTTGCCGAAACAAAGTTTCAATTTATTTTTACAAAAAAACGGCAAGAGAAAAAATATATAATATGGACCATCCTATAAAACTTAAGGTATCCAATTGAATAAAGACTTTGACTGGTGTATAAACTTACGCTGCAGTATGTCGATGTCTGCGCAGGACCAGAACCGGTAGGTATCCCCCCACTCGCCGGCCTCTCGCTGGAGCTGCAGCGTACAGTTCTCACACGTGAAGTCACCGGGCAGGCGGACCTCGTACTTTTGTGCGCTGGAACAGATCGTCATCACCATCAACTTCATCTTCTTCATCATCATCTTCATCTTCTTCTTCACCATCATCGTCATCAACATCATCATCATCATCAACAACAACAATAATGAGGGTTTGGGACTCGCGCTTGGCAGGTTTCTTAAATACCTACTGTGTATATACAGTCAAGTGCAAAAATATGTATCTATTCGAAGATATTATGTTACCACAGCTTTATTACGTGGGAATAATATTCTGTGGTACATTTCAGGTGGTAGGACCTTGTGCAAGGTCCGCCCGGATTGCTACCACCATCTTGCTCGATTATCCTGCCGTGAAGCATAGCGTGGAGAGTAAGACAGCCGGTGAAATTACTGGCACTCGAGGTATCTCATCTTAGGCTTCTTTAATAGGTTGGCAACGCATTGCAATACCCCTAGTGTTGCAGATGTTTATGGGCGGTGGTGATCTCTTACCATCAGAGTACCCACTTGCTCGTTTGCCAGCAAGTCGAATAAAATTTTTTTTTGATAGATTAGATAAGTCCATATTTTTGCACTCAACTGTAGGTAAGTACCTGGCATAATAAGACTAAGTAAAGTAGTTTCAATAGTTGCTAAATTGCAAAAATTAACTTAGCACACATGAAACACAGAGCAGGGATGGGGAAACTGCGGCCCGCGGGCCATCTCCGGCCCGCGGAGTCTTGAAATCCGGCCCGCGACCATCAAACAAAAATCAAGAGAAGATTTCGTATTGTTACAAAATTTCATTCTCATTGGCAATGGCCAAATTAGTGTTTCAGAAAATACATACCAATATTTTTATTTCAGTAAAATAGCCAAAAATGCAACAACTTGGCCCGCCATATATTTCGTTAGTATAATATTGGAACGCGAAGGAAAAAGTTTCCCCATCCCTGCTTTAGAGCGTGCGGTATTTCCCCCACGTCGATTATTCCACGTGCGAGCGAGTAAGCAAGAAGAATAATTTTAGGAAATCCCCGACTATGCTTTTTGCTTTTAAACATGGACGACTAAGGTAACCTTAACCTTAAAAAAACATACATTTAAATATTGCTGACGTAATCATAATCCAGATCCCTCGTCACCCGTCCCCCGTGTCATCAAAAATAAAGTTATAGGTATTTGAATGACTGCCAATACAAAAAAACTTACGTAGCATCATCTCG
>NC_133493.1:13786188-13838235 GCF_025370935.1 Choristoneura fumiferana
AAACTTTTTCGTGAAATAAAAAAAAGAAATTACCAATGAACATAGGGCTGGTGCATTTTTCGCCCAACATACAGCGTGGAAATGCAGCCAGCCTTATGGGCTCTCTTCCGCAGCGACAGGACTTGGGGGAATTGTATATTATAGTTAGGTTATTTTTAGGATAGCTTAGTATACGAGTAAGTACTTCAATTGTACCCTTTGTTAATGCGTTTGTTTAAATAAATGATAAAAAAGAAGAAAGATTGTAATAATTGTTTATTTTGTATATTATATGTACGATATAATACTAGATGTATTGCTGTTAAAATTGATTGTTAAACTAGTCCTTATTCATAAGAGATTCTTAAGCGATAAGTATTGCTCACCTTGTAATATTTTTTTCTGTGTATCTGATCGCTTACTATGTCTGGTGTACAATAAAGAGTCTTTGTATTGTATTGATTGTAATAAGTTGTCAATTACTTCAATTGATTTTATAGTTTACTTCAAAGTTGAACATTTTTGTACTTATATATTTATTAGGTCGCTATTATGCGCTACGCCTGAATAAGGGCTAAGATGACAGTTACAAAATCTGATTTTCCTTACTTACAAAAACACGAATTAAATTAATAATTTCGAAAAACTTGCAAAATATTCAGGTGTTTGAGCTAGATTTCATGATCATTATCGGATGTGGTCATGTGACTCACAATTTTTCACTAACTAGAATAATCGCTATCTATCAACGACTCAAACCGACAATCCTCGTTTTTGATTGTCCCGTTACGAGTCTGCGCAGGGCAGTCTTCTCTAGACGTACGTAATATCTCGAGATGCCGGGTGTTTGTTAGTGGCTTAGAGCCGTGGTTTGTTTACTGTTACAAACAAGTATAACAATGTACTATTTTTGGCATACTGGAGCGAAGCAACAGAACAAAACAAGTGCAGACAACACAGACGTGTTGGACCATTTTAGTCACTTTGTACGTTTTACATCGTTTGAAACTCTCATTAGTTACTGCAAGGGAATTTTTGAGCTGGTAACTATTTTGAATGGGTCCGGACTGCTATATAAAGCTTAAGATACTTAACAGAGTTCTAGGCTACTAGACTTATTTTTTCCTTTTTTAGTGTTTAATCAAAAGTTTTGTAAGGCAGTTTTTGATTTTTTTAATTAATTTTGAACTTCAAGATTATGATCATGACAGGTATCTTTATAAATATGTTCACATGGATAGTTTTTATATTGGAAAATTGCATAGTTCTTGCGGAATAGCGATAAACGAATTTTATACAGTAAAAGTCACAGGCAACATTTAGGTATCCGATTTCTTTAGTAAATTGTGGTATTTATGCGCACGCGTTTCATGAGATCAGTTGTACCAAAAACTTACATCAAAGCTGCAAAAAATAATTAAATTATCATCAAATTTATACCTTTCGGCATCCCACAAGGCGGCTTCGTCCGTACATTATCCAGGAAGTCCAAATCGTACCTCCTGGCAGGAGGGTACGTGAGCGCCACATGCCCCAGCGCACTCGCAACACAACACGCCACAACACACAATGTTAGTTTTAACGCCATCTTTTATTTTTCAACTTTGGCTTTCACACATTTTTTGATAAACACTTTGGTGACACTTTTGGTTACGTCATTTTGGCTGTAGTTTGGTTTTATTTGGCACTCTCTCTTATTGGTTCGATAATCTGAAACAAAAGAAATAAACTGTAATATAAATTAAGAACCAATGGCTGGCCTTTGATTAGCAGTACCTAAGACAATAAGTACATACAGTTGAACAAATTGAATCATGTATCAGGGTAGAACCTTCGTGCTATTCATTTCAGCAGCAGTGCTTGCACTGTTGTGTTTCAGCGTGGAGAGTAAGACAGCCGGTGAAATTACTGGCACTTGAGGTATCCCATCTTATGCCTCTAGGTTGGCAACGCATCTGCAATACCCCTGGTGCTGCAGATGTTTATGGGCGGTGGTGATCTCTTACCATCAGGAGACCCACTTGCTCGTTTGCCATCCAGTCGAAAAAAAAATGTTGACATCCTATACTTTTGTCAAGGAAAGTAAAATTGATCATTAAAAGATTCTAGAACTGACACTTCCCTCAGCAATTGATTAACAACGCAGGCATTAAGAATAAACGAACATAAATTAATGCATTACATACCCTCATAAATTGATTTTTTATAATAATAATAATAATTATTATAATTTTTTGATCGTTTTTAAATGCCACCCTCATGTAACACTTACGTGTGAAATGAGGGTGGCATCTAAAAACCAAAATTGGTGTGTCGAACATGAATGCCCCAAACATGGTTATCCAAAAACAAACTATACCTTTATAAAGAAATACAGTTTCATTCAGAATAATACCAAGAGAAAAGAGAGGAAAGACTACGAATCGGTCCGAAACTCAATTCTACATAATTATAATACCAATGTGAAAGTAAAGTATGCAGATACAAACTGAATAAAGACTATTATAAAGTGCAATTTTAAAAGTTATGAATGACATGTTGGTTAATCACTGAAGTATTGCAGTCTTTACCACAAACACGAATTACAACTAAAATTATGAATTCATATTCATATTAATAACCGTTTTCCTTGGAATCGTAATCGATCACAGAGTTGGTCATAAAAAGGTCGTAAACAGTTGCAACTGGCAATGGTTATGTTATTTATGTGTAAATGCCATAATTAAATATAAACAGGTAATTAATTATTCAACCCGTAAGTGCCCAAGTCTATTTAAATTTAATAGCATAAAGTTATCTAACATCTTGTCATATTATTATGAAAATATACATACAACACAGCTAATGTTTAGCTGAAAAAATATTTGATTGAAAATTTAATTTAAAATGACTTCATATAGACTCGCTCTGTCTATAACGCTTTTCTCTGTAATTGTATAAAAGTTACATGTATTGTTTTTCAGTTCAATAAAACGCATTGGCAAGCTTTATTTATAAAAAATTAACATAAAAACCTAATAAAATAATAAAAAAAAACATTAAAAACAAATTACACAGTAAAAAGTTATGCGTAGCCCAATTGTAATAAAATCATCTTCTCTTGTTTTATAGTTTAAAAAAATGTAGGTTTAATGAAGTTTGGAAACTCAAATTTGACACTATAGTTATGTACCTATAAATATTTGCAAAATTATAAGCTATTGGCAACAGCCAAGATTTCAATGTTTTCCATGAATTAAATATAAGTAGGCTACTCCACCACGTTAATGTCACCGCCCCCTTTCCAACCAATAGTCATTAAATCACACGTGCGCCCGCGCAGCGGAATGTGGCGAAAGTGTCCACCTGTTTGTGCGCGTCATTGTAATAACAACTGTATTGTTATGGGGGTAAAGACGCCACGTTTATGGCGGTCAAGTAAGAACGCATGTCGACGAACTAAGATGACTGGGTTGCGAAATTACCTCATTGTCATCATCATTGGCCTATACACGCTCTGCTGGTAGTACAGGTGTCACCGCAGAATGAGTAGGCTTGGGCTGTACTACCCATAGCGAAATTACTTCATGGTAAAAAAACACACAATAAAAAAACACAATGAATGATATGAAAGAAGTTTGCCTTTGGAAATCTGTTTTTCCTGTAAATAATTCACGTGTTGTAGGTACAATGAATAACTATGCACATATAATTACATAAGTATTGAGAAACAAACAAACATACAAGATCACTTTGACTGTTAGTATATAATTTTATTTTTTAAACTTTGACAGTGCATAATCTTTCGTTATCTGTAAAAATAGCGGCTTAGTTTTTTTTTGCCTATATCAACTCAAATAACAGGATATCTTGTTTTTACATTTGTAATAAGTAATAATACCTTGCTTTTCACAAATATGTAATTACAAATTCCATTGACTAACTCATAGTTAACCAGCAAAAACGATAACACAACATTATAATACAAGCAACCATTGTCAAGTGAAAGTAATGAAAGTCATGTGATGGACTGACAGATAATCAGCTCCATTATCGTGATAGTACACCATTATTTTATTATATTACACCCTGCGGCTTGTGAAGTGTTAGCTGTTTAAAATAACACTGTATTATCTAAGTGCCGTCATAACTATTAACGTCACGCATGGAACAAACACCAAGCAGAACTTTTAGGTATAAACTTCGATAGACAACGAAATTGATTCCTGCCCTGTCCTGGGCAATCATGGGACCTTTTCACAGTAAAAAAATATTTGTTTATAGGTAACAACAATGTTTATCATCATCATCATGTCAGCCGAAAGACGTCCACTGCTGGACATAGACCTCCCACAAGGCTCTCCACTCAGACCGGTCTTGTGCTTTTCGCATCCCCGCGATTCCGCGATCTTAACCAGGTCGTCGCTCCATCTTGTCTGAGGCCTACCGACAGCTCGTTTCCCGGTCCGCTGACGCCATTCGAAAACCTTCTGACCCCATCGGCCATCAGTCCTGCGAGCAATGTGCCCCGCCCACTGCCACTTCAGTTTCGTAATTCTTGGGGCTATGGCGGTAACCTTAGTTCTACTGCGGATCATCATTTCTGATTCTATCCCGCAGAGAAACCCCGAGCATAGCCCACTCCATAGCCCTCTGACTCGGTGTGACTTTGAGCCCATCAGATGTTTATTGAACGACGTAAAATGTAAATACGACACGGTTCTCTGGTGGCCTAGGAATAAAACTAGTTGGCTGTACAATAGAAGACGTTTATTAATTTATTTATGGACGAAATTCAGGTGAATTCTTTTACGTGATTACAAAATGTTTCTAGCTCAGCTAATCCAAGACAGTATAACGCACTAACTATATTTTAAAATAATCTATTTTAATTTAAGACGTCCACAATTTGGGTTTATGATATAAGTTCAACAATATATAAATATCTTGAATTTAATCAATCTAATTTACGTAAATAATATAGGGTAATACATTATATGTTTCCGCTTTATGTATTATTTTGAGGCTAATTTGCATTTACTTACATATATCATAAAAAACATTGGTACATAGAATCTCCTTCTTGTTTGAAGTCGGTTAAAAATAGAATTATTATCAATTACAAGAAGCAAATCATTTAATCAAATAAATATAATTATTAAGTACACTATGATTACCTGAGACACCTTTATTAAAATAAATTTTCTTTTTTTGTTAGAACTTTTACCTTTTCCTAAATATGCTCTTTTTTGTGAGAGCGAACTTCAAATGTACAGTGATACGTCGGAGATTGACAGGTTTGCCTAACAAGCCGTCATTTACGGCAGAGGGAAATTGGAACGATCTTCCAATCTTACAGCTCGTTATAACAATAACCGGGTAGCAAATTGTTTGGAATTTCTTAGAAAGTCGTTATTTAATGATTTGGAACGTCGTAGGTTGTATGATTGCTTATTAGTGATAGCGATAGTATAAGTCACTTTGGTACAGTCAGCAACAAAAATATACATACTTTTAAAGTGCCAAAAATATGTATACAGGACTTTACTGCCTGAACATTAAGGTCGTGTACACCTTATTTTTTTGCACTTTTGCTGTATTCATATTCATATTATCTTTGTTGCTGACTGTACCTGACTGAAGATAAGAAGGACTGAAGATCTAAGCAAAGAACAGCCTATATATGTTCCACTGCTGTACACAGGCTTCCTCTCAGACTGAGAGGGCTTGGAACGTAGTTCCCACGCGGGCTCAGTACGGATTGGGAACTTCACACACGCCGTTGAATTGCTTCGAAAGTTTGTGACGGTTTTCTCACGATGTTTTCCTTCAAACCTCAGTGCAGAAATAGTTGTACACGGTACACACATAATAATTGGTGCTCGGGAAAAAAAACATTTGTAAAAAAATACACGTTGTACAATAGAATAATGAATGACGCCTTAATAACATTTCCGATTCAGTTTATCTTAAGTTTACGTATTTCGTCAACACAGACACGATCCGATATGGTCTAGTGGCTAGGATACCTGGCTCTCACCCAGGAGGCTCGGGTTCGATTCCCGGTATCGGAATGTCTTTTTGCATTTTTTTTTGCAATCCAAGAGTTCAGCGCTTTTATTCATTAATGAGGCATTAATAAATGACTATATTTTATCTGTTTAATTTTCTATATTAAAATGGCAGATTTAGCATTTCCATTGAACATAACCATGATTAATGATTATGGTAGCAATTCCTATAATGCGTGACCAGAGAGGACTACATATTTTGTTGGATTCCGTTATTGAGACACCGTTTTAATTCTTCCGTAATAGAACTGTAAAAAAACTATTTCACTTAAAAATGTAATGAAAAGACAGTTAAAAACAATCAAAATAACCTATTTATCAACACACAAATGTCAATTTAATAACAAACGTCATAAAGCTTAAAATCAATTACCGTAACGCAAACATTGTGTAAGCCATCTGTTGTCGAGTAGCGGCATTTAATTGCATCTTATCGAACAAATCAGTTATAGTTGCAACGCTTGGGAATTCGCAAGTTGCAAGCATTATTGTTCTATTTGTAGCATTTCTGTTTGTAACTAATGTCATTGTATGTAGGGAATGCTATGAGTTCATTATGCAAAAGATATCCGAATGATTTTAATTTTGTGAATTGGAAAGGATTCTTATTGTTTTTTTTTATAACTAGAGTATGTTAAAGAGGTTAATGATCTAGCATTTTTTTATCATAAAAGTTCATTTTCATACTAATAGTTTGTGTCTAGTGCGATCAAAATTATAGAAAACGAAATATGAAAGAATAGTGGAGAACGGCGAGAGCGCAAATATCTAGTCACCCCTAGTTAAATGTATATCGTAGCGCCGTAGCATTTTTCTTTTTACGTAAATTTACGTAATACTTGAACGCTCCCTATTTTGGACGATAATCCTGGTACAAGAAACAATAATAAACCCAGTCAGTTTTGAGGTTTGATAGAAGTGTATTTTAATAGCTTTTAGGTACTCAGCTGAAGTATTTACAAGCTTATATTTAACTTGCCCCGTTTGTTGTTCTTGGTTCAGATCTTGTAAGTTAGTTACGAGTATGACTCACTTCCAGTGGTCGAATTGACTTGAAATTTGCTATAGTTACGTATGTTTGATGAAAATGCAAGCACAGTTAATAAATAGTACAGCCACCTATAGTTTGCAGGTGGTAGGTTGTGCAAGGTCCGCTCGGATTTGCTACCACCATCGTGCTCGCTAATCCTGCGTGAAGCAGCAGTGCTTGCACTGTTGTGTTCGGCGTGGAGAGTAAGACAGCCGGTGAAATTACTGGCACGTGAGGTATCCATCTTAGGCCTAGGTTTGGCAACGCGTCTGCAATACCCCTGGTGTTGCAGATGTTTATGGGCGGTGGTGATCTCTTACCATCAGGAGACCCATTTGCTCGTTTGCCATCCAGTCAAATAAAAAATAAAAAACCTGCATTCTGCATAAATATTCCACTAATTTCCAGGGCGGATAGGACCTGGCAGATATTTTTGCACGCTCCGTTGTGGCAGATATTAATGCAGGTGACTGTACAGTCAGCAAAAAACTAGAATTAAAAATGTATTATTTAACAGAAACATATATTTTTAATCGTGGTCACGGCACCAAATGTAGCTTTCATAATATTAACTAACAATAAACAGATGTCGTTCTCGGAACCGATTGAAAAATTGCATAAAATTGACCGTAAAAGCGGCAGACCGTCGTAACAAACCGATTCTCCTTACTGACTTCACGTCTATTACCAATACTACCATAAAACTGCCGTCTTCATCAATCTTATAATCCCTTCACTCAAGGGCCAAACTTCAATGTCAATTTTCCCCACTAAAATTGTAACTGGACTGGACACGCAAGGTTATCGTTTGCGGTTGGTTTTCATTTATTTCTATGAGGATAAAGTTTCTTGCTGCATTTGCGTGTTTTGTTAAATAGGAAGTGAGTGCTACCGTCATTGTCTTATGGTTTATGGAATTCATTAGTAGGAAACAGATGCTATCGCTATCGGAGATATTGCTGAGGTTTACAATTTGTGCTTTGTCTTTAAAAGAGCGAGGTCATGTGGGTTTTTATTGGTGAAATAGGTATTCATTTAAGTACTAGTTTTTTGAACGTAGGTATTGAGGTAGGGCGTGTTTGAGTAGGCAGCAGGGTAGGCAGCAGGGTAGGCAACAGGGTAGGCAGCAGGGTAGGCAACAGGGTAGGCAGCAGGGTAGGCAGCAGGGTAGGCAGCAGGGTAGGCAGCAGGGTAGGCAACAGGGTAGGCAGCAGGGTAGGCAGCAGGGTAGGCAGACTGAGCTTCGCATGCTGTTGTCCATAAATAGTGTTAAATTGTTTAGAGAACGACTCAGGGTTTATTTGTTAAGTAAGTGGTTTTATGATGTAAATGATTTTATTAATGATAGTTTAAGTTAGTTGTAAGAAATATGGACCTACTATTCCGCCAGTTCTCAATAAATAGGACGTAGTTCTGCAAAACCAACACCTCAAAAATTTAAATAAGTATGCAACAAGTTACTGAAATGCACTCTATCGAGTTGATAGAAGGTGCATTTTAGAATAACTTGTTGCATACTTATCTAAACTTTGGGGGAGTTGTGGGTTGGTTTCTGTTTGCATAACTACGTCCTGTGCTATATCTTCTGAGAGCAATTTAAGTAACTAAAAGTATTTTTTATAATTTTATAACATTTAGATTAAGAAATGATGCTTTATTTCATAGTTTTTTAATAACCGATTTTATGGAAATAAATTGAATTGAATTGTTGTGAATAAAGTTTTTATCTACACTATTAACTAACATATCAAATAAGTCCCGTCTTCTGTTTTTCCGGATATATTCAATCTAGCGCTCTTCAAGGCTAGAGTGAACAGGCTGTCACTGAATCAGTGAGATACACCCTTGGCCTCATCTGCACTTAACATCAGGTGATATAGGGGTCAAATCACGGTCAGTTTTATGCAAAAAAAGTTGTTTTAAAAATAGAAAGAGTAAATTTTTTGTAAGTATCTTGAGCCTAATCTGACCGCAGTTGTGGTATAACGGATAGCAGGACCAAAAAAACTTTGTCCATTGAACTCTCGCTATATTGCAGCACGTTGCAGTAACCGCTCCATTTGTCTTCGCTGCCGTCCGTGGCCCTTCTTGTAGAACAATAGCATTACATAACCACTGTTTTTAGAATAATAACTTTCCGTTGGTAATTGTGTATGATTTTATCAATTTGCGCGTTTTTGCAATGTTCTGCTTTAGTTTACGTTTATTGTGGATTGTTAGTATAACGATTTGATTCTTGGTTTGGGTTAAGAATAAGCATTGAATCTTATTGAGTGGTTCGCATAATTGTTGAAAGGCATAATGTAATGTTTGTCATAATGTATTGTTTGTCATAACTCTTTGTCTTCTGAATTTATTAACCTGTCCTCTCTCCAGAGGCACAAATTTGTGCCCAAATTCCTTTGATCCTGTTATCCTGGGAGATGACAGATTAATTGTCCAGATTTTTTTTATCAAAACAAACCTAACCTAGTAGTAGTTTAGAGTTTGTGAGACCAAATTTTTTTTTAATGCAGATTACGATTAGGAACTTTCATGATGTGTTAGTTTATGACTTTAGTAAGTACAGTCACCAGCAACAATATCTGAGATAACAAAGCGTGCATAAATATCTCATTCGACTCTGTTTCTAGGGCCGGTAGGATGAATCAGATATTTTTGCAGCACGCTTCGCTGTGGCAGATATTAACTGTAGGTAAACTGATCAGTCACCTGAATATTGCTAATTGCTACCAATCTACAGTTCGATTCACAAGAGCTGTCACGAATGGATCGAATGAGTAAACACATGAAAATATCTGTGTTTTACCTATTTGAATACAGTTCACACAAATATAACCTAACTAACAGAAAGTTGTAAAATCCCCGACTTTGTCACTTCAAAGTTCAATATCTCAAAAACAGCCAAACCGATTTTGATGAAACGTGTCTAAAAACCATAACAAGAAAACCTGAATTCAAATAAAAAAAACCGCATTCAAATCGGTCCACCCGTTTAAGAGCTACGGTGCCGACAGGCAAACAGATACACATAGCGGTCAAACTTATAATAACCTCCCTCTTTTTGCGTCGGGGATTAATGAAAATGACATGTATCAGTTAGTTGCCTACAAAAATGTCTAAGTGACATTCCTTGCGTTCAATCCATTCGTGCTCTCGTGAATCGACCTGTACCTACTTTTAAAGAAGGGCGTGATAGAAATAGGAAATTCGTTCAAAACACTTCTCATGCAATTAAGATAAATTGACAACAGACACGAATTTCCTTCGCGGAAACAGAAATGGGAACATCTCTTTATGACAGAGCCCATTCGTTCCGATTGCCGAATCTATCGATTTTCAATTTGCATACACGTAATCAATATTGGTCAAGAATTGGTTGAGACTGCGGAATGATGAAGTTTGAATTGTAATGATCTCTTGCCTTAATTATTCTCACTATTGTACCGTATGTTTACATTTTTTTCTGTGTGCCAAAGTTTATAAATACCTAAATAAATAAAATAGATATCCACTTACATCTTTTAAGAAAAATCAAACAAAAGAGACGATTGTTGGAAAGGTATGGTGTTAAATTAATATTCCCATAACATATTATTATAATGAGAACCGTTTTCTTAGTCAGTTACGGCTTTGATTCTCACATGTAAGTACTCGTAAGGTAAACGTACGTGTGTTTGGCACTGCAGGGCTACTACGAAACTCGAAACTCGAAGTTCGTGTCGTGCTCTCTCGCTCTCGTATTAAATCAGAGGGACCGCACGACACGAACTTCGAGCTTCCAGTTTCGTAGTAGCCCTGCTGCCCCAATAGTTGGCAGACAGCAGGGTGTCGTCTATTGGGCATTAGAATGTCGAGCACTCGGACGTTTAGCTTACATTAACACCCAATTATGATTTGAGTAATCATTTTCATCATCATCATTCCAGCCTATACATATACGTCCCACTGCAGGGCAGAGGCCTCCTCTCAGAACAAGAGGGCTTGGGCCACAAGTTCCACGCGGGGCCAGTGCGGATTGGGAACTTCACACGCACCATTGAATTGCTTCGCAGGTTTGTGCAGGTTTCCTCACGATGTTTTCCTTCACCGCAAAGCTCGTGTAAATTTCAAATGTAATTCCGCACATGAATTTCGAAAAACTCAGAGTGCGAGCCGGGGTTTGAACCCACGACCCTCTGCTTGAGAAGCGATAGGTCAAACCACTAGGCCACCACGGCTTTATGATTTGAGTAAGAGATGCAACAATAAGGGTGTTATAAGTTTAGCTCAGGCATTGTAGGACAAACAGACGCTCCGATTTCGATGCGATTTTTTGACGTGTAAGCGATTTTTATTGCGGTGGTTCTTAGTTACATTTGATAAAAATCGGTTTAGCCGATTTTAAGGTATCAAACATTGAAATAGAAATGGCAGGTGTTTTAGAAAGAAAGAAAATGTATTTATTTGGTCACATTAAGACATACAAAAACAAACAAAGCAAAAGCGGAAAGAGCAAAATGGACACAAAAAGGGAATCTGGCTCAGCACGATGCCACAAATTGCTTCGCAACGTTGATATTCTGCCAGTTAGGTTATCCCTTTTTTTTTTTTTTTATTTGACTGGATGGCAAACGAGCAAATGGGTCTCTTGATGGTAAGAGATCACCACCGCCCATAAACATCTGCAAAACCAGGGGTATTGCAGACGCGTTGCCAACCTAGAGGCCTAAGATGGGATACCTCACGTGCCAGTAATTTCACCGGCTGTCTTACTCTCCACGCCGAAACACAACAGTGCAAGCACTGCTGCTTCACGGCAGGATTAGCGAGCAAGATGGTGGTAGCAATCCGGGCGGACCTTGCACAAGGTCCTACCACCTGCAAAACCTGCCCTGTTGTCACCATAACAAAAACATTTTTATTTAGCAGTGGGTGGATGTGTGCTTAATTGTATGACGCCATATTAACGCCACAAGAAAGATGGCAAATTAGTAGACGCCTCTCACTAAAAGCTAACTCCCAACATCTCAACTAAGGCAGTTGCATGTGTTACTTGATATTACCGTCACGTAATAGTTGGTCAACACCGAATCGGTAATAATCGGTTTAATAGCGATTTCACGGTAATTTATTCCGCGCGAGCAAAGTGAGCTAATGTGGTTTCATAACGGTTTTTATGAAATTGATATATGAAATTGATATCAGAGGCTTAGAGAGCAATACTAGAAAATTATCGGAATATTGTTCAACGTTTGTAAAAATACTCGTCATTTCACTTATCAATGAGGGTTTTGATGGAGGCGAAATATCGCTAGATGGCGTTAGTGTCGTGAGGTTCGTTTGACGTTTGCTCGTGATTGGTTAGATAACTAAATGAGCCAATCGCAAGCAAACGTCAAACGGAGCTCACGATTCCAACGCCATCTAGCGAGATTATACGCCTCTATGAAAACCCTATACTTCTCGATTTGGTCGTTGTCGGGAATAAATAACCAACCCTATTATAGGTAAACTGAACAGTCACCTGCATATTGCTACCAATCTACAGTTCAATTCACAAGAGCTGGCATGAACGGATTGAATGAGTAAACAAATGAAAATTCTGTGTTTTACCTATATGAATACAATGTCAAGTCTTTTTCAATGCCACTTGAGTCTAAAATGGTTAAGAAAATGGTTAAAAATTACAATGTCAAGGGTTTTTCGATGCCACTTGAGTCTAAAATGGTTAAGAAAATGGTTAAAAATTACAATGTCAAGGGTTTTTCGATGCCACTTGAGTCTAAATGGTTAAGAAAATGGTTAAAAATGACAATGTCAAGGGTTTTTCGATGCCACTTGAGTCTAAAATGGTTAAGAAAATGGTTAAAAATGACAATGTCAAGGGTTTTTCAATGCCACTTGAGTCTAAAATGGTTAAGAAATGGTTAAAAATTACAATGTCAAGGGTTTTTCAATACCACTTGAGTCTAAATGGTTAAGAAAATGGTTAAAAATGACAATGTCAAGGGTTTTTCGATGCCACTTGAGTCTAAAATGGTTAAGAAAATGGTTAAAAATGACAATGTCAAGGGTTTTTCAATACCACTTGAGTCTAAAATGGTTAAGAAAATGGTTAAAAATGACAATGTCAAGGGTTTTTCGATGCCACTGGAGTCTAAAATGGTTAAGAAAATGATTAAAAATTACAATGTCAAGGGTTTTTCAATGCCACTTGAGTCTAAAATGGTTAAGAAAATGGTTAAAAATGACAATTTCAAGGGTTTTTCGATGCCACTTGAGTCTAAAATGGTCAAGAAAATGATTAAAAATTACAATGTCAACTGTTTTTCAATGCCACTTGAGTCTAAAATGGTTATGAAATTTGCTAGATTGTGATACCACCTGACTGTTAAGGCTTAAATGGTTAAGAAACTGCGCATGATTCTTCATATTAATGACTTACAACGCTCGAGCATTAGCTCAATCTCAAGTAAATGCATTAATCAGCAGAGCATTCACTTGCTCGCATCGCGTGACGACACTTTTACTTTTCCTCTGATTTAGTTCGTCAAAACATGTAAGATCTTTAATTGGATAAAATATTGTCTTTTTCACCCTTTGGCCACCTGATCTATCATTTTTAGTTAGCTCAGAAACTGCTTTTTGTGCGGGAGGGAACCAATAGGAGCTGAATTGTAATTCCAGGACTTTAACTACTAAAATAGCACTGGAAACTCCTAAATATTACATCGTGATCGTTCTCGGTTAGAATATCCGTTCAAGCCCTTTAGACATGTCGAGATTGTACTTTAAATCCCAATCCTGTGGATACGTCAGAATAATAAATAAATAAATAATAAACAAATATCACGGGACAATTCACACCAATTGACCTAGTCCCAAAGTAAGCTTAGCAAAGCTTGTGTTATGGGTACTAAGCAACGGATAAATATAATTATTATATAGATAGATAGGTACACTTAAATACATATAAACACCCAAGACCCGAGAACAAACATTCGTATTTTTCATACAAATATCTGCCCCGACACGGGAATCGAACCCGGGACCTCAAGCTTCGTAGTCAGGTTCTCTAACCACTAGGCCATCTGGTCGGCAATAAAATATAGCCCTTATATTATTCCCGATATCTTACTTACTAGCAATCTAGGTTAGGTACAAACCGAATTCGATCCAAATCTCACGCGTTTATAATAAAAATATAATATACCTAATAGGATCATTTTGGTGGCTAGTCGCAAAGAAAACATATTATTAACCGACTACAAAAAAAGCTATCAATTCGTCCCGTCCCGTACGTATGTAATATTTTCAGAATTGCAGTTTTTGTATACGCTAGTTTATTCCAGCTTCTAAATATGTGTGCCAAATCTTATAAGTGTATATGTATGTATTTTTGTATGTTTATCCGCGCGTATATCAAAAACTATAGGTGTAGGTAATAGGTCGGCTAGCATAGCATATATCTATATACTAGCGGATCCGGCAGACGTTGTCCTGCCCGAAAAAACACTATACTACATTAAAATTATGATAACATATTAACAACAGTGCCTTTTTCTTTAGTTTACATAAAATAAATTTCTGAACGCACGCATAAATATTTGACAACCAATGTATTATTTAGGTATGTGTATTATGTCAATCCTTTTTCATAACTGACGTTATTCTACATTTTTAAAATCTAAAATACGCCATCATCCGAATATTGTGGATATATATTGTCGATCTGAAACCTTTATAATGTGTTTTTTATTTTGATTCCGTATCGACGGGATGAATATTAAAACAATAATAAAACATTTTGTATGGGAAAATGTTTTTTCTTTTATTTATTTTTTTCGACAATTTCCCAAGGTTTTTAATACTTATTATCCTTTTCCTGACTAAGACAAATCCAAAAACACAAAAGTCATAAAAATTGGTCCAGCCGTTCTTGAGTTATAAATGGTGTACCTCATAAGATAATAGGTACTTATTGCAAAAAATACTTTTGGTGGGATTAAGGATAGTGCAAGCTTCATCAAAATCTTACCTTATTTCTCAAAACTAAGAGATATCATGCTATTCACACCTAGGAATAAAAACTAATCGATCAAGATCATTGAATCATGTATGTACGAGATCAACGCTCTATCTAGTGCGCGTTAACAATCCAAGAAAATCGTTAGTTTTTATACTTTTAAGAATTAACTTAATTTGCACGTTTATGTTTTTAGAACTTGTTATGTTCTGAATTCCGATTATGGCGATAACATAAATAGCGCTTGTTTGAAGGTTAATTGTTCTAATTGTAGCAGTTTGGCTTGTTCGTAATAATTAAAATTGCTGTATATGTATCATAGACTTGTATTTACGTTAGGAAAAAAAACGGTGGTTTCGAAATATATTAAATATAAAACACTTTAAATAAATAATTGTTTATTCATTCCTTCAATTCAAATTCATGGTATGTTTGTTCATTACTTCACGCTAAAACTGCTGGGCGGATTTGGATGAAATTCGGTAAGCATAAAATATGTTATGACGTGCATTGAGGGTAGGCAGCGTTAGTTGGCCTACCCTGGTGAAGGGTGGCGCACTGCTGCAAACACAAACTGCCAACTGCGTACCCAGGACCCTCTGATAGCTGCCAATAGCTGAACACCTGGAATAACACATAGGCTACTTCTATCCCGATAATATATTCCCGATATTCTCACGGGATCGAGACGAAATTCCAAACGCGGGGTTTATGATCGTGGAATTCGGTTGTCGCGCGCTGTTCCCTCGGTAAATGTGCAAAAAGTAGCCTATATGTCACTCTCTGGCCCATAAACTATACTCAACGGCACAAAATTTGGCCCATTCTTCATACAAAATTACCAATTACTGCATACATTTGAGGGCCAGATTTTTTGCCGCTCAGTATATATCTATGCCAAAAATCACGTCGACCCGTTGCTCCGTTTTGACGTGAAAGACGGACAAACATACAAACACACACACTTTCACATTTATAATATTAGTATTGATGACAGTTACTTTTAATGCAACGTCAATGAAAATCACGATGTAATTTTATATTCTAGCTGTTGAGTAGGATGTTTCATGTTTGGGTGTAGGTACATACATACATACATACAAACAAAGATCGTCGTGGGCACCAGGGTCCTTGTTTTAAAAATAAGGCCAAAAGGTCACAGACATTGTTCTGCAGATATTAACAATGATTTAAAACAGGTGAACTTAAAAGGTATGTTAAAATATCGCCTACGCGCAATTCCTAGGGTTGCCACAATTAGAATTTTGTCACATAAAAAAACATCTAGTCAATTAGCGTGAGAGTAACAAATAGACGCACACAGACACTCATAAAATTTGCATATTATGTTTCTAAGGTTTCCATATAAATATGCTAGTCGCAGACAGACAGACATAGACATTCGCGTCGAGCTTATATTATGTTGTTCAGACCTCTGCAGCGCCATCTAGCGAGGATCTACAGAACCGCATATTAGATCGCATCATGTGTGGCCAATATAAACGTCGCTTGATGTCGTGATACAGCTACGTCACGCCTACTCTGTTACCGCTACCCCTTATCCTCGATTTATGTAAAATGGTTCGAAAATAATTATTGAAGCTAACGCACGTATCTCTGAGCTTTCATTCAACTTCCCAAAAAATCTCTAAATTTATTATGTCGAAATTCGCAAAAGTAAATTACGCCAAGAACTCAACAATGTATATCCCCTCTTTTCGCATCGGGGTATAAATGAAGGGTGTTACAAGTTAGACGCCATGTCTGTCTGCATTGACATCTATGTACCATCAGTCAAATAAGTGGTCTATCAATTTTTAAACTAGTTCCTATCAAATGAATATGTCGCTAAAGTCGAACTTTCAAGTTGACAGACACGTCTATTGGCATTATTGTTTTGTGACATGTAAACGATTATCAACTTTAGGGTGGTAGATCACATATTTGGATGATGGTACCTTACGGCACTAGACTGGCTGTTAGGAGAACAAGACGCGCGGCGCATCAATCATCAATATTACATTGACACAACCACTGTCACGGACGTCAACACAGTACTATAGTGAAACGTTCACAAATCCGCGCTGTGAACAAATTTTGTGCGCCATTTTGATGTAAGAAACATACAGTTTATACATAGATGTCGATGTCTGTCTGTCTGTGGCATCATCTCATATGGAAGGACCGATTTTGGTGCGGTTCTTTTACGTAAAGCGAGTTTCAAGCGAGCTTCTTGGCTATTCCACTACTATTAAATGCGAAAGTTTGTAAGTCTGTTTGTTTGTTTCTTACCTTATCACGTCTTAACCGCTGAAGCAATTTAGATGAGATTCGGTATACAGATAGTTTGAGTCCCAGGGAAGAACTTAGGATAGTTTTTATAAAGGTAAATTTCATAAATAGTTCTCGCGTGAGAGCGATAAAAGAATTCTAAATGGACGGAGTCGCGGGCAACAGCTAGAACATTTATTTTACGTTTCAAAGCGACAGTGACCAACCCTACCCCATACCCCATAGATCGTGAGTTGCGCAACTCCCGCGCAGTGATCACAGCGAGCGGCGCGTCGCTCCATCGACAGTTGTCACCGCATTCTTGATCGCGAGATTTTACGGCGTGCAGCGCCTCTGGTCGATTTTTGGAGAACTAATTTGACGTCCGAAATATAAGGCTATCATTTTTAGGGTTCCGGAGCCAAAATGGCAAAAACGGAACCCTTATAGTTTCGCCATGTCTGTCTTTCTGTCTGTCTGTCCGTCCGCGGCTTTGCTCAGGGACTATCAATGCTAGGAAGCTGTAATTTTGCACGGATATATATGTAAACTATGCCGACAAAATAGTACAATAAAAAATAAAAATAATTTTTTTAGGGTACCACCCTAAAGTTGATAATCGTTTGCATGTCATAAAACAATAATGCCAATAGACGTGTCTGTCTACTTGAAAGTTCGACTTTAGCGACATATTCATTTAATAGGAAATTGTTTAAAAATTGATAGACCACACTTATTTGGCTGATGGTACTTACTTATTCTGAGACAAATTGATATAAGTAAGGTCAAATTCAAATTTGTTTATTGCATGTCACATTACAGATGTTAGGATGGAAAATTAAAAAATAGGTCGACAGGAAATCAAATTAAAAATTCACACATATCCACATATTATTAAAAAAAATAACAAGTTACAAATCAGTGTCGTACACTACTCAACAATAGATGGCGCTAAAATCAATTACCCGCCTCAAAATTCGCATCGATTGGAAAGCGCCCCAGCCGAAGTGGGACGTACGTGCGTTCTGCCCGCGGGGAGATCTCACAAAATCTAACGAAAGTGTTTCGCTTTTTGTTTGCGAATTGTATCGAAAGTTTTTTTATTTACTTATTGTTGTACAGTTTGGTGGCAAGAAAGGTGAAAACTGATTTATCAAGGTTGAGAGGGTTTGTACTTTGTGTTTTGATAAAGGAAGCACGACTGTATGATGTAACGTACAAAAAAGCATTTTTTTTTACAACAAACGTCTCGAAAAAGTTCACATTTAAGATTCACAGTACAGTATATCGCCAATAAGCAATATATTATTATTACCAAAATTCACGCCAGAACTTTGGTATGTAGTTAAAGTCGTATGCATCTGGACGATACTTTAACTAAAGGAATTATATTTTCGCACTCTCGCAGGGTTAGGTTGAACCATGAGTTTAACTGCAATAAAGCAACAATAATCAACTAAAGATTAAGTCATTAACAGAATGTGAGTACAAAAGTTTACGATGCGATGAAAGTTGGCAATCAAATACAAATTAAAAAACATTTAATGATTGGAATAATGGGTTTTGACTGCACTTCTTTACAGCGTTAAAAGGTAGTCTATATATACTTTGCGGAATCAAATTACACGTACAAAAGCTCTTATTTTTTTATCTAGTTTGTAGGATTCCGACGTTAGTTACTATCTTGATTAGTTGACTGACATAATTGACAAAATATTGACTTTAGTAATGAACTAACTTCAAAACGCGTCAGTAATAAAAACGGTGAGCACACGGTGCGTCACGTCGGTGCGATTCCGTGCCATTACCGTTTATTAAGCAGCGGTTTGGTCGCACCTTTAAGCGGAGAAGGAAGTGTAGTTCATTTAAAAAAAAAAGTAATTTTTTCCCGTTTAACACGTAAAATACATTCTACAAACGTGTTTCGGTACGTCGGTGTGGAACTGTTCGTATTGTGTTAACTTGGCTCGTTTATAATATTTGCAACAGCACGCTCAGCGCCATCTATCCAAGCCCTCAGGGACGGAACTAGAAAAGGAAAGTGACACATGTCAGTAGGCGTTTCATGCTAATGCGACATTACGAGTCCGAGGCGTGTCAAGACAAGAGATTCTGCTTGTTATGTAAAATGCTAGCCGTGGAAACAACGGTGGTTTTAGCAAGACACCCGCTTTGGGCGCGGTTCTATGCCACTCGTATGGTATGTTGCTAAATTTTTTTGAAGCTTCATCTTCTTTCGATGTACAAATATTCTGGGAGCTGGGCTGGTAGAGTTTATTTTTATAGTTCTCAACTGAACGTTCTAGATTGTTTTGAATTACAATATTTAAAATATCCTCTTATCCGCGGGTTCACGGTGGATACAGGCCGCTTCCAACCGAAGCAACTGGAGGTCCATGGGGGAGGCATTCGTAATACTGTGCACTTCCTACGGCAGTTATGATGATGATTATCTCCTTAAGTTTCAAATCACACTATATATATTATCTGGCTTGTATTTTTTTGTTTATCTGTGTATCGTTTTAAGTACTAAGTGAAGCAAAGCCATTCTATTAAAATTCAAGTCGCTAATGATCATCGCTGACAACTAAATGTGTAGCCAAGTGCTGATACGCCCTCTTTTCTTGGTCAATTAAACTTATCTCCAATTCACAGTCACACAAACAAATCACCGTCGCAAATCTAAGATAAAAGTGAAAGATTCCCAAGCACTTAGGCATGGTGCAGATCGATTCCAAGTAAAACCATAAAACATAATCAGTATGCTTTCTACAGATCCAAGATTGGCGAGACAATAGTGGTCGATAGCATCAACTAGTGCAATTAAATGTGGCATTGTTTGTTGGTAATGGAATGGCAGGATATAGACCAAGTGTAAATGGGGTACTTCACTTGTTTTCTAACAAGAATAACAGGCATTTGAATGAAACATAAACGCATAATCGCGTTTGGCAACTTTACTTCTTTAATTGTCGATTGATGCAAAGTTTCCAAGGTGACTCTTGTTTAGTTTGATTTGTTGATCAGAGCATCCGATATAAACATACATTATAAAAAAAAAACCTTACGTCAAATTTTAAGAACTACTACCAAAATTTTAGGCATGAAGATAGCGACCTTGGAGAGGACATAAGTTTTTTTTTTATAAAGGCAGCCATGAGAGACGACCAGTAGTGAATTGACACGGGTGGATGATGATGCCAATGATGAATTAACACAAGAAACACTGAAAGTATTCAAAGCGCAAGAATCGAGTTTACATTTTAGACTTTATCTTTGAATTACAAATCGAATAACAATACCAAATCAATCAATTAACGGCTCACTTAACCAATATCAGATTTTGCAAGATGAAAATTACGATGCTGATTCTGCGATGGTGATGAAAATCACTGTACTCCTTTTCTGTATTTCTGATAGTTAGATCTGTGTGGTATACGTATTGAACTGATTTATGTGATAGTGAAGGAGGGCGCGTAATTCAAGACGATATAGGTATTGTAGTAGTTGCTGTGCATGAGTAGGAAAAGAAGAGCATGATGAAAAAAAGTCGTCGTTCATTGAAATGGTCCTCCGCAAAGTAACACCGGAAACAATTAATTACAGTGAAATGCTTGTTATTATTGTTAATAAATCGCTGTTCTATATTTAAATCAATCTAATCAATTTCCGAGTTAAATCAAAACATCTTCATGATTATGATTATGTATGTAACATTAATTGGACATGAGACATAACATGATTGATATGTATTTAATCATTTTAAGCGTTAACCAGGAAGTTTCTACTGGACATATCAAATACACTCTCGTCTAACTGAAACTCCACGACCTTGCATTTTAACCGCTTGATTGAACCAAAACACAATCACCAAGTTAAATGTTTAACGAGACTTTCCTTTGATTTAATGTAACACGACGTTAATTTCGATTAACAAGTTTTCCATTAGAAATTTTCTATAACCTCTCCGAGCGCGTGTAGTAAATAAATTATATATTTACAAGCCTTTCTCAATAAATACTAGAAACACAGTTTGTTAACAAAATTACCGTAAATTTTGTCTATGTGTGTGGGACAGACATAAGTGTATTTGCACGCGTTTTAGTCCGCCACAAGCTTTTTGTAGACAGTACTTTTTGTTTATTTTACATGTGTTGTCATAATCATATCCGTACCACAAGCCAATCCGATCACTAGAAGTATTTAATAATAATTAACTGTCAGAATGAAGAACGTACTGTTAGTTAGACCAAAGGTCAATGTATGGAATGCTACATTTCCTGATCCACTGCACAGCATCACCTGCTCAACATAAGTAGGTAATTTATAAGCATGAGGAGGAATATGTAATCTTGGAATTGGCGTGAATTTAACTTTAGGTACTGACAGACTTACAAGTCCACGTAAATTATAACATCGTACGTATTCATAACTCCGTATTGTGGGATCGCTAGCTTACAGATTTTCGTCATTAGTGGATGACAGAAACCTTGCAAAATTTCACGCTCCTGCTGCCAGTAAAAGGCTGTTTTGGATGTCACTAAGATAAGATAAGATAAGACTTTATTTTTCAAAACACAGGCACCACAAACCGAAAACACATAAACATCAACGTACACATAACCAGATCGTGAAAAACAAATGGAAAACAAGTAAAACTGTTGAATAAAACTGGATTATGTATGAAAGCCATGTCTTCAGTCAGCTTCTTTAAAAAACTATTATACAAAATAATCTTTATTGAACACCTCAAATAGTACAATGAATTATAACAAAAAAATAACAGAAATAGTGCACCTATGTAAACCAGATTCCGAATACATTAGAAGAAAACAGAATTAAGTACAAACTTAAAACAATCATTCATCATTCGTTTTAATGACAATCTAAAGGACAGAGACAGGTTCAAGCATATAATATTACGAAATAAATCATAACAAGAAAGCGTTGTCATGTTGCAGGAAAATGCAACTACTATTGATAATGATATCGATCTAATTTACACATATGAATTCGAATCCAAAACTAAATTGACAGATCATCTATTGTTCTTATCCCCACGCAAGAAATAAACTGCGAAATAATTAATCAAGTTAATAACTAGCCCTGAGGAGAAAGTATGTCACGGTTTCTCAGTTAAATTGTGATGCAAAACAAAATCCAAGTAAATGTATTCATAGACCTTCTTGGGTATAAATCAGGTTGTCATAAACAATAATTTATCAATAGTTGCCAAAGAAAACATTGGCGGTTGGCAACTGCCACTGTCCTGCGGCTGGTTGACACTTTGATTTGTCGGTTGCTTTATTGACAAAGTAACATGTCTATTATATCCGTGTTACTTGGCACTTACAGAATGAAAAATGTAGCGTGTGAGAAGTTAGAATCTATTTGTTAACGCTGCGGCTGTCATCGCAATAGTTAATACGGTTCAAAAATGCATTAGTACTTTTGGTCTGAGAGAAGAAGTTGACTGTCGTAACTGCACCATGACAATTATTTTATTTGTACTATAACCCCGTAGTCTAGAACAGCAGGGCTACCACAAAATTCAAAAATCGAGTGAGAGGGACGGTAAGATACGAATTCGATTTTCGAATTTCGTAGTAGCCCTGCTGTATTATACAGATGTAGTGCATAATGGTCTTAAACCGTATTTTATCAGAAAAAAGAAATGTATTTATCGTGCTCTCTGAACCAGTATTAGTAGCCATCGTACAGCCGTACATTTTTCATTTTCTCATTTGACTAATAAATTAAGATCCATATTAATTAATTTGAAAAAGTCACTAATTGAATAAAATAATTGATTGTTACTTCGGGTGCCGTCGTACTAGGCATCTATAAAAGTTGTCTTCCAATCCAAGCAAAGATCACTAAAATCGCATTATCTTCTTTCCTTTCAACCTTGTAGCTCGAATCAATCCCAAGCCAAAATTGGTCCTATACATAAAGACTACGATATCTTTTAGTTCAACAACAGTGGTTGTGTAATGAATGAAAGTGCAGGTGCCACGCCCTGTAAGCGGGACAAGAATCGCAATAAGAATTGTGGTATCAACCGCGTCCGTGAGTGATCGAGTATGTAACCTACATAGAATTGCCATAAGCTTAGTACGTTTTTGTATTGACAAGATAAAGAGGCCATTTCTGATTGTTATAACCGCCACTCCGGCGTTTATGATAGGTACGTCGGTAAATATGCAAAACGAAGTCGTAGGCAAGGATCAGTCAATAACACACATCCTTCAGGAAGTCGGGTAAAAAATATATTTTTTTCACTCAATATTCAATATGTTGCTTTGCGTGTTAATAAAATGTACTTTTAAACTAAAATACCCTTACCCTACCCTACCCTTACCCTTAGATTAAGACCATTGTATCCACACTTAAAGCGAATAAATGAATATATGAATAACGACTGGCAACTTCTAGCAACAACTAAACAAGTTCATTAAATATTAGTTTATTTCATAAATAGCCACTAAAATTTAAATTTAGGCAAGGTTTTCAAAGTTTTTTTGAGGGGGAGTATTTTGTATTATTGGTATTAACTATATTATTAACGGCGTCAGATGTTCGGGAGAGGTTTCATTCTTTTTCCAAGTTCTTGACACGAATCATTTTAAGCATGTATGTACCTGCTACGAACTATGTGCGATCTTAAGTAGGTGTTTAATTATCAACAATGAGATGCGACCTACGCTAACTCGCCAAGGTCGCGTTTCGCAAATGCAAGCGAAGCCGTGACGCAACACTTGTCTAAGCGGAGTTAAAGACGCCTCTGTAAGCGACCAATATTTAAACAACATTAGGCTTGTTTGGAAATGATATTTGCGACACGTTCTAGTTATGACAAACATGTACTAAGTAGGTTTCACTTGGGTAATAATCTGTTCGTTACATGAAAATCTGCAATTCCAGGAAGGTAAAAGCAGATATTTTTTAAACAGGAACTATGATATTATTCTCATTCTTATCAAGAGCTTATATTGAATCCTAAAAAGAAAAGAAGTGATTTTCATATAATAAGCAGAAATTTGTGAATTAAATCTTTCATTTTTAAAGTTCCGTACCAAAATTGGCAAAAACGGAATCATTTTTAGATTATATTGTTGTTAATTTGTCTGCCTGTCTGTTTGTCCGTCCGTCAGTCAGTCAAGATCCACTTTTTCAACTTTCGACGCAAAAAGAGGGGTGTTATAAGTTTGACCGCTATGTGTATCTGTCTGTCTGTCTGTGGCACCATAGCTCTTAACCGGGTGGACCGATTTGAATGCGGTTTTTGTATTTGAAATCATGTTTTCTAGCAATAGTTCTTAGATATGTTTCATCAAAATCGGTTCGGCCGTTTTTGAGATATTGAACTTTGAAGTGACAAAGTCGGGAGTTTTACAACTTTTTGTTGGTTAGGTTATCAGGGAAATTAATATCAATTACTCATCTTGTAAACACATGAAGCTATAAACTGCCAGTTGTCCTCACTGTTGTCCTAGAATCTTGTGGTTTGAACCATTTTGAACTTAACACTACCAATAAGAAAAGTTTTATTATATATGAATCAGGGATGCACTGATTGCGGCCCACGGGCCACATGTGGCCCGCTGTAGATATACATGCGGCACGTCAGCGACCTAATAGAGATAACGAAAACCTAAGCCTATGATAATTTCAGTTGTGTTATTTGCTGCGGCCCACCTCAAGCGCATAATCTGTCCGACTGGCCCCTGGTCCGAATAAGTCTATGCATCCCTGATCTAAATGATCTCACAATGTGTGTATTTTATTTAGGGGAGGGTATCTGTTAACACTGAATAATCATAGATACCTACAATACGGTCAAGGACTTTAATTCATGAGCCATCATGGAACCTTTTCAAAGGAAAAGTCATTACGATTTTCCTTGTTAATTAATGCGATCTCACTGACGTTTAATAGCTCCATGGTGGCTAATGAATTAGTCATTGACCGTACTTTGTAAGAAACTCTTTGCGTGCGAGTTTGACTCTTTCTTGGTCCGTTTATTTGTCTATGTTATTTTTGAAATATTTCCGCGCCAATAAGCTTAATGGCTCATTGGACATGAGCTGATTATCACCATGCTTTTCGTTTTTTTGACAAACCATGAAATCAGTTGTAACACTCATTACTCCAGTAAAACCCTTCAGTTTGATTGCACAATCGAAATTGATAGAATCGCCTCTTACAAGCGAAGAAAGGGCAGAAATAATTGGAGCATGAGTTTCGGTAGCCATGGTATTTTGTGAATCGGTGCTCTTATAGAAGTCAAGGAAATATTGAATGTGACAGTCACGACCAATTTACAAAATTACCACATTCCTGTCGTAATCGTCATAGAACCTTCACCATGTCTTCTATATATACTTGTACTATGTCTAAAACCAGAAACTCGTAAACACGCGTTTTCCTATAAATAAGACAAAGTTAAATTGATGTTTCCGAGATGCACGAAATAAATAGTCAAAACAAATAACGACTACTAATAATAACAATTAATATTGGCAATTTAAAGAAATAAACAGTTTACATTTTTATTAATTACTCGAAATACTATTAAAAAAAGATTGGCTGGAAATTATTCAAGGATCTAGTTAATTCTAGATCATACTTTTGTTCATTATTAATTCGATGAATAAACAAACACTTAAAATTGTGCTAAGAGGCTACTTAAAAGACCTAAATGTTGAATTCACACTATGCATGTTTTTAACTGTATAGATAGTGCAAAAGTGTTGTAGATAGCAAAGCATACTTCAAAGAGGTTTTATAACTCAAATAAGACTTATCCTATGCTTCATGTAGGTATTTTCCCAAAGCACTCACTTCACGCTAATAAAGATAACTTTATGTTATGGCCAGGCCAGTGCATGTAGGTAAATACTTCAGCTGGTAATTTGGAGAGTATCATTTCATCTCACTGCCATATTATTTTACCCGTATTTCCAGCCCCTCTTGCGACAAGATATAATGCCACCAGCACCATAAAAAGACAGATGATGTACTCAGACCAAGAACGCGTAAAGAAATTATAAATTGCAACCTACTTGACGACTTAACAGTGAAAAGTTGATATCGCCAAAACGCCGGGTGGTCGAAGCACCGTTGACGGCTACTTTTTGTACTTAATCGAAAGTACATCGTTGGTTATGATGTCGGTGCAATAATAACTAGAAGGAACGATCGTAAAAGAAATGTCGAAAAAGGAAAGAGTGTTAAATATCGTGTAGAATCCATAGAAAAGTTGAAATCGTAGTAATAATTAATAGAGACTATGACTTTTCGTAGATTCTTAACTCTTGTCTCTTATCCTTCAAATGGCTGGCTATACATACAATTCTCTTCTTCCTTTGTTAATAACCTTGACGTGCTAACATTGCAAATTCAAAGCCAAATATTTTTATCTGCAACATTTATGTATAAAAAATGTTAAACATGCTAACGACAAGTGCAAAACACGATAAATAAGATCAAAAGCAAGGTTCCTAAGACCTTAAAACCATTTAGCACTTCAAACAGCCGCAATGAGTAAAACAGATTGCCCGTATTGTCATAACTCTAGCGCTCGCGATCGCATTCGCTATCTCTTTTTACCTGGTATGCATACCGTGTATCAGAAAGAAGCAGTAGTGAAATCGTGTTTCCAAATGCATTAGACAATAAGGTCTCAGGCCCTATACCACGAAGTGCAAAATTCGAACTTCGTATCTTACCGTCCCGCTGACGCTTATATTATTTAATACGAGAGTGAAAAGGACGGAACGATACGATCTTCGATTTTTGAATTTCATAGTAACCCCCTTGATCGGCGCATGCACATTGGCATTAAGTCACGTCCCGGTCAATGCCGCGCACATGACTTGTCGTTAAATGTGTCAAACATGATTCGTCAGCTTGGTAGAGCTTTTTACTGCGTCAGTATTATTCGTTGGTGTATTGAAGAATCCGCAACAAAGGGACCAATTACGAGTACGTCCATTGATTATAATATATCAAATGAGCTAATACCATAATATACAATCCGGAATCTTGCACAAGGTTCTACCACCCTAAATCTAATCGTCCTTCATAGTAATGTAAAGATTATATTATATTATATTATATTATAATAATACTATTTATTTTATATTACTTTGCAGAAATTTATATCAATAAATATGATATTTCTACCTTGCTTCTTCAATACTAACCACGTCCCACAGCTATGTATGTGCAACACATTCATGTTACAATGCATTTAATGTGGTGCATGCTTAGTAGCCAAAAAGGAATGTAATAAAATTGTAATTTATTTTTATACGTTTATCGGTCGCTAATTATGTCGGGCAACGTTGGTTTTAAATTTGTTTTTAAATAAGTCTAAACTTTTTACGAGACTTCCCGAAGGAGGGTTATTTAACAAAGGAAACAACAATAAGTACCTAAGTACTTAACTTTCTTTGCAATAAAATATGCACATATTCATACAATGTTATGCAATTATATTTAAATATAAATAACCTGGCAACAATTAAGTTACACAATAGTAAAAAACGAGAATTATTATTTTAACACTTTTTCATTTAAATACGTCACGTAACAATTACGGTACTTTCACGTTATAATCATGTTTAATTGTGAATTTTAATGTTATTTAATTAGTTGGTTTACTTTCGAAAACAAATACGGATGTGTTTTGGACTTGAATATTGTAGGCTCGGCTTTTAAAATAACTTTCCCAATTATATGTATTTTCAAACATAATTTTGCATGAAGAATAAATTAAATATGGTATATGTGAATATAGGAAAGCATTCGTCAAATATAACTACAAAAAGGAATAGAATAAAGTAAACCAAAATCAAACCATCATTGAAAATGTGTAGACATTAGTATTCGAAACACGAAGTTCGTATCATACCGTCCCTCTCGCTCTCGTATTAAATAGTATAAGTGTCAAAGGGACCGCACGACACGAACTTCGAGTTTCGAGTTTCGTGGTAGCCCAGCTGTATCTCGGTATAAAAAAAGCTTTAATTAAAATTTGTTTAAATGCTGTAGGTACAGTTCGTACTACTATCTGCTACAGTGGAGCGTGTAAAAAAAATCTGGCACGTCCTACCGACCCTAGAGACAGATTCATAATTAGATATTTAAGCGCGCTTTGTTGTATCATATGTTGTTGCTGGTGACTGTACAACTACTAAAGTATAAATAAACACCAAGTAAAAACTAGACTTTTAATAAATTTCTCTAGAGATTAAATCACGATAATAATCTTCACATTTATATTTCATAGAAAGTTTTCCTTTACCGTTGAACTCTTAAAAAAAATCAAAGATCCGAAGCACAATCTGCGCGGCCTTACGGTGACCTTAAGAGGTTTACATAATGCCGTCATTGTTTGACCAGTACACCTTATTTGCACCTGTTATACAACAAAACAAACGATGCTGAAAGCTGTTCCCTTGTAATAAGATCCTAGGATAAGAAACTGAGCGGTAAAACGGATTTTAAGAAAATACCAACGGATTTACAGTTGTTAAACTTGAAAACAAACGATTTGGGACCTTAAGCTGTATGAAATAAAATGCAGGCGTTTGCTTTTTTTCTGCTTTGCTGTGTCGGTAAAGAGTTATTACCAAACGTGTAAGTACATCCGTTTATAAATTTCGTTTAAGATGGCCTATCGATAACGGAATGATAGCTTTATGTTTACAAGACAAGAAAAATAATGATCACATAATTCAATTGAATTTTAAACGATTAAATATCATTTCTCACTAAAAAATAAATAATAAAATAAAAACAAAAGTTACTTACAACGTTCTGAATGTCACTCGTCAAAACCTGAAACAATAAGTAATAATTAGCACAAGTTCATCTACCCGTCAAAAGGTGGCGTTGTAATCAATCAAAGGGAAACTCCTTTCACTGTTTCTCATTACTATTAGAGAACGTAAACAATTACGCATAGCGCTAAGCTTGAATGTGGGCTGACTGGAATAGCAGGTCCTCATTGTTTAGAAGTTTAAATGAAGATTAACATATTGCTTGCGTGCGATTTTGTAATAAACGCTTAGTGCGTATAAATCGTTTGCGACATTTTGTTCAGAAGCAAAAGTAGCAGAACTAGTTTCTTGGCCTTGTCAGTTTCTAGAAAAAAATAAAAAAAAGCAAAAAGATATGCCCCGGGTGAGGATCGAACTCACGACCTTAAGATTATGAGACTTACGCGCTGCCTACTGCGCTACCGAGGCTGGTGATTCACTGTGCAAAATAGGTCACCACATTCGGCGTTCCTAGTAACATAAAATCTGCATTTATTTTTACTTACAAAAAGTTTTCATTCAGATTGTGAAAACAAATTTAGGGGCTGTTTCACCATCCATTGATTAGTGTTAACTGGCGGTTAGGTGTGATGCCGTCTCTATTTGTTTTGTTCGAATAGACGGAGACGGCATCACATTTAACCGTCAGTTAACGCTAATCAATAGATGGTGAAACAGCCTCTTAATGTTTTGTTTGACTAGTTAAATACGCAAGAATTCATTCTGCCCCGCACCCAGCATGCCAATAGTTTCTGAGTTACGGCAGATGAGACAAGCAAACACACGCGTAACTACTTTCACTTAATTACCGCGCACTTATCGTCTGTGGGAAGCGACTTACATACAAACAATCTGTTACTATGTCGGTATTAATTTAGTACATACCTACATAAAAGTACTAGTAAGTACTTAATTTTTTTTTATAAATAAACATCTAGGTCACTTTGTTTCTAGTTTGAGGTAACAAGTTCGATGTGAGAACTTGTATTTTTGAGATTTACAGTAGGATAGTAGTCACCAAGTCATGTTGGCCTAGTGTTTTGACCTATGGCCTTACATGTAGAGGATCGCGGGTTCGAATCCGGTTCAAGGTTTGATTATTAAACAATTTACACATTTTTACCCCCCGACGCAGAGGTGGTTTTATATTTGACGCCAATGTCTGTCTCCCTGTGTCATCGTAACTCTCAAACGGATGGACCGATTTCGATGTGATTTTTTACGTGAAAAATGAGCTTCCTTGCGATGGTTATTTTATGTTTGCTAAAAATCGGTTCAGCCGTTTTTGTGATACTGAACTTTAAAATTATAATGACGAGGAGTTTCCAACTTTTCTGTGGCTTATAGGTTAATGCATAATGGAGTATCCAAGCATTAAAACATCTAAAGAAAAAACACATTTTAGGCTTCTTCATCCCAGCCTATATACGTCCCACTGCTGGGCTCAGGCCTCCTCTCAGAACAAGAGGGCTTGGGCAATATAGTTCTCCCGCGGGCCCAGTGCGGATTGGGAACTTCACACACACCATTGAATTGCTTCGCAGGTTTGTGCAGGTTTCCTCACGATGTTTTCCTTCACCGCAAAGCTCGTGGTAAATTTCAAATGTAATTCCGCACTTGAATTTCGAAAAACTCAGAGTGCGAGCCGGGGTTTGAACCCACACCGTACGATGCTTGAGAGGCAATAGGTCAAACCACTAGGCCACCACGTTTAGGTATTTTTAGGCTTATTAGCGCTTAATATCATCATCATCATCTCAGCCGTAGGACGTCCACTGTCGGTCATAGGCCTCCCCCATAGACCTCCAGTCGCTTTGGTTGGCAGCGGCCTGCATCCACCGTGCACGTCCATCTCGTTGGTGGACGTCCTACGCTGCGCTTGCCGCGCGGTCTCCACTCGAAAACTTTTTGGCCCCAACGGCCATCTATTCTCCGTGCTATATGGCCGGCCTATTTCCACTTCAACAAGCTATAATCTTAATATACATATGTAAGTAGGAACATATGATAGATATAGGTAAGTAGGTTGTTTTATCTAAAAACGATTGAAAAATGTCACACAAACACAGCCCATATAAAGGATTAATTAAAAATTGTTCGCTTAACCACAGATAACACATAATATCTATAGTAGCATGACAGAATATAGATAATAGTACAAATCTGTACTATTGCGGATACCTAGTATAAGTATCGTTTATCCTAGGGAGCCCTCGCGTACACCTACTTAATAAAGGACCAATTAAGACTAAGTACCTATAACGGCCGAATGTACTTTATAAAAGTACAAATTGTTAATTGAATAAAGAATTTTAAGAAATCCAAAATAACATAGCTGGTGAACCACGTCTAGGTCTTAAGTACTATGTCTGTTAAAAAAACCTAGGACTCAGGAGGATATAGGTATAGGGCTGATTAATTTTTATATGAGCAAAATTTTCATAATTTTTTGTTTGCCTTCAAGTCGAGTTATACATATAAGTACATATGTGCACACTAAGTATACAGCAGATCGACATCTTCCGACGATGATAATGATGATGAAACGTCTAAGTGCCCGCTAAAAGTGACAGCGGCCATAAAACATTACCAAATATTAGTTCACTTGCGTACGCGCATGTTTTCTCCTAGGAAAGCATGAAATCAATGACTCACGGCAAATCTATGCAAATTGCACGCCTTTTGTTTTTAGAAACTGGCAAGTGCGAGCGAGATTGTGTTAATATGGGATCCTCATTGGAGTTTTACCACTCTACGCCGTGTTGTTTTTGATTTCTGTTAACTTGAAGAGAACATTCAGCAGGACAAATGAAGGTAATTTCTTCAAGACATTAGCGGCCCAACTGTTACTGTTTAAGAGATAATCAAGAATTAAGATAATTATGCGCAGTACAAACACAGTTCTTAATTTATGACGTTTATTTAATGTGTGCAATGAAGTGGTAATGTAAGCGTTTTTAATTAACATACCTACCTATTTATTTAGCAAACCAAAAAGTGAGTATTAAGAAGTCTCGTTTTAAGGGATAAATTCCAAAAATAAAATTAAAATAACTAAAAGAAATTTAAGAAATAAATCATCATCATTTGCACTGTTAAGCTTAGATAAATTATTTTTAATTTAATTTTCTACTAGCGCTTTAAGCCTGCGATACAGAGTTTTCTAGTAACTCTAGTGCAGGATAACGTGTTACATAGAATTTTGTAAAACATTGTATTTATTGTTATTTTGTACTGCAAATTATTGAATAAATTATCTTATCTTATCTTATCATCATCTTCATCATCATCCCAGCCTATATACGTCCCACTGCCGGGCACAGACCTCTCAGAACAAGAGGGCTTCGGTGAAGGAAAAATCGTGAGGAAACCTGCACGAACCTGCGAAGCGATTCAACGGTGCGTGCGAAGTTCCCAAGTAATAAATAATAATAATCAATACTTAGCTTTTTTAATAGCTTAGTAACTTATCATCTGAATCATCAAGTCCTCAGGAGAGAACGTCAGAAATTGCGCCCAAGTTTAATGACACCCGAATTAGAAATGGCAGAAAAAATCGTCTTCACTTTAATGATGCCGGGTGCTGTCATTAAATCATTATATCATTAAGACGCCGCGCGTGTGGGTGCCAAAGTGTTGTATAATTGCCGTGGTTGGATTCCGCACCACGCTATTTTTACCCAACGGTCCGGAGAAGGGTTATATTTTTCACGTGTGTACAGTCGCCATCAGATGATATATATCTATCTACCTACTTATCGTAGCGAGCAAAGTACTCAAATATTTCGGAGCAGCATTACATTTAAATAAATTCCTACACTAAATGAAATTTATGTAGGTACGCGCCTAACTTCTGAACACTGCCCCAAATTAGATTAAGCATTTTTTTGTGCTGTTATTGTCAGGACAAGGTTTGTGTTAAACAAAATAAAACGGGGGCGATGCCGCGGGCAACAGCTAGTTTGTCTAAATATAAGAGCGGCGACTTTTCAGTAAATTCGGAACGAGCTAAATTATCTGAAAGCACAATGCGTCAAATGTACTCTTATCTGCATTCATCATAAAGATCTAAACATACATTTTGCAATATAATGAATACCGAATACTGACCATCCATGGGAAATAATCAGCGGCACAAAATTGGGCCCGCTACATACAAATTTACCCGTCACATGCATACATTTGAGGGCCAGATTTGTGGCCGCTCAGTATAGGTATAATTTATTTTTGTATCCCACAGTTTATTTAAATAAGGGCTTCGCCACCAATTGGCTACTATTTCCAGCGACTTGTGATAAAATAAGATCATCTATTCCAGTCGTTCTCACATGACGGGGTCGTGGTTATCAACGGTCATGACCTCACAAAATCGTACACGTCAAATTGAAAAATCAAAAAATTTATAAAATAAAAATAAACAATTTTTTGCCCCTATCCGCCGCTGAAATTTATTATAAGAACTACCTGTACTTACTGTATTCCAAGAAATAAACGATTTCTATTTCTATTTCTATTATTATAAGTGAGCCCCCAAAAATTTCAGGCTGCGACGGAGCTAAGCCTCGGGGACCGGAGTCCCTAATCTGATCGGTCCACTCTTCGATCTTTGATCGGTCGGCGTACCAAACATAGTAAAATAGGACCAAAACAAAAGCTATCTAAACTAATGTAAATAATTCCTTAGATACATAGGTACAAACGCCTTTTAATATTAAGTATAGTCTCAATATCTTTTTAAAACACGATCCCGCCTTCAATTATCACGATTCTTTTTCGAAAACTGGGCAAAAACTTTGATAAATATCCAACGTTTTTGCCCACCGCAAGGCCGATGTGATCATCTTCAACATAATAATATACTACACATCAACATATATATTATGGCTTACAGATTATACTTAATGGGGACCCCGACGGCTATTGCGTGACCTCCAACGTGTAGTTAAGACAGTTTTTGAAGTTAGTTAAGGTATCTGGGAACAACGAAAAGGGATACAATTTGACCCAGCCCTATACACCGTGTTTCTCGATTTCCGTTAACTTCGATAGAGCTCAGTTCATGAAAGAGATTACCTTGGTCGAATGGAAAAAAAAACATTTTTTTTTCGCACTAACTTCACGGTCGAATTCACAAACTTGACGAGAGATATTGAGAGACGATGTTTTGCCAGTTTTTCCCACTGAAATAGCTCCACGTCACGTTTTTTCATATGGCGTTTTAGCACATAAGTACTTACTAAATATATGTAATGGACCCGAATAGTGTTGGTGGTATTATAGATTTTAATTTATATATTTTTAACTAGGTAACTTTAGTATTGTATAACATTATTACGTGTTATTTATTAAAGCAATCATTACTCGAATCTTTTAAATTAAAAAAAAAAACTTTAGTGATTCCTTTCGTAGTTAAGTTTATTGTAATTAACCTGTGTGTGTATTGTGTTTTGAAAAAATACTTAATTCTTGCCAAGTTTCTTGCGACGCATTCTTGGCAATTTCTTTCCGAAAGCGCTGGTATTTAACTTGCAAAATAAACGTTTTCATTTTTGACATTTTGATAATGATGAACTTGACCTCTGTACCACCCCTGTAGAACCAAGTAAAGGTGACTTCTTCAGTTGTTATACAACCTTTGTTATGAAACAGGCCTTAAACGACGTTAAGATGTTTAACACCATTAGGGCTTGCACACACCATGACGTGTCGCAACCGCATTACCCTGAATGACATGTGTAAATACCTTTAAACGCAGCTAGCGTGGCCAAGGAATATTTAATAGGGTTGCGAAATTTGCGAACATACTTCGACCCGCGACGAATATATGTTGAGAATGAGGATCGCAAGTCGAACTCGTCTTGTAAGTTGTAACACAGATACAATTACGTAAAATTATGAAAATATATATTTTAGGATTGTTGTAAGTAAGTACTTCCTTGTTTTTGCGATGTGACTGGGGCTGTCATAGCATAGGCCCACTTAAAAACCCACTGCACTGTCCTACCTTCTTAGAACGCGCTTTTCGTTTTGTATGCCAATAAGTATATACGTTGGTTCACGCACAGGGCTACTACGAAGCTTGAAACTCGACGTTCGTGTCGTGCGGTCCCTCTGACACTTATACTATTTAATACGAGAGCGAGAGGGACGCTACGATACGAACTTCGAGTTTCGAGTTTTGTAGTAGCTAAACTCGGTTTAAGACGTGAGTTATCCGTTACAATATCATTTAATAATAGTCCTGCAGGATTTTAACGTTTACTCATACATTTCATTCATTCTCCTTTTGTGCAATCAGTTATTTTTGTAGCTGTGTGTGTAATCGAATAAATAAATAAATATCATGGGACACTTGACACCAATTGTCCTAGTCCCAAACTAAGCAAAGCTTGTACTATGGATACTAGGCAACGGTAAACATACTTATATAGTAGATAAATACATACTTATATACATATGAAACATCCAAGATCCGAGAACAAAAATTCGTATTATTCATACAAATATCTGCCGCGGCCGGGAATCGAACCCGAAACGTCAAAATCATCACTCATTCACTTCAATTCTCGTGGCACATCATCGTTTTCACATCAACATGACTTTATTTCCAGAACAATACAGGTCCAACTATAAAAAAGGTATATTAAATAAACTAAAACTATAATAAATCTAAAAATGGACCTGCGGCATGGTACCAAAGATGCTGGCAGCATTTCCCCGCTGGATCGCAAGACTGATGCGTTGAGCGAGGAAACTGCCAGCTCTTCGGTCTCCTGTGGTATCTCTGAGTCTCTTTGATAGATCTTTGAAGAGACTCAGAGCGCCAGGGCCCCACGGACCAAGGGCCTCGACGCCGAAAGATACAAAATCATATTCGGCACCGAGACCACTGTATTTTCCATCAACATTGTATGTTGGTTGTATGAGCCTGACCCTTGGAGTCATCTCCGCGAGAACAAGGCCTTGCGACACCGCCAGGTGCACGCTGGTTTATTAGTAGGTGCGTGCACTCGTAATTACTGGCCGACCTTCTCTAGGCTATTGATGGCTGTTATGTGAGCTCTTGCTCACGACTTAGAATTTAGGATCTATTGCTTACTAGCCCGTGGCTCAGTGTAGCTCTATCCCTCTTGAGGCCGCGTTTCCACCAGAGATGTGCGAGAAATGTATTTTTCATGAACCAATAGAAACGCTTCATTTTTAGGGTTTCGTAGCCAAAATGGCAAAAACGGAACCCTTATAGTTTCGCCATGTCTGTCTGTCTGTCCGTCCGCGGCTTTGCTCAGGGACTATCAATGCTAGAAAGCTGTATATGTAAACTATGCCGACAAAATGGTACAATAAAATTAAAAAAAAAATTTTAGGTAAGTACCTCCATAGACGTAAAATGGTGGTAATTTTTTTTTCTCATCCAACCCTATAGTGTGGGGTATTGTCGTATTGTCGGATAGGTATTTTAAAACCATTAGCCGTTTGCTAAGACGTTTTTTTCGATTCATGAATTTTTTTGCGAAATATTCAACTTTTTTTTATTAGAATCGAGCCCCCCCCCCAAATTTGAAAAAATTCAGAATGGTATTTGGTATATCAAATTGGTTAGTTGGTATATCAAACTTTCAAGGAAAACTATAACGCCTAAGTTTGCATGAGAATTATTAGTAGTTTAAGAGTAAATAGCACCCTAAGGTATAAAATATACCTAAACTTGGAAGATTCCGTATAAAATACGAAATCCTCAGAAAAAAATTATTACTTAAGTTTTTCGTAATGGCTACGGAACCCTATTTTGGACGTGTCCGACACGCTCTTGACCGCACTGGTGGACAGCTGAGCGGAGCGAGGCGAGGTAAATGAAGCATTTCTATTGGTTCATGAAAAGCATTCCTCGCACATCTCTGGTGGAAACAGCCTCAAGGCTGGCACTGATATTACCTTCACACTTTCATATTGAATATAACCTAACCAAGGCAATTTATAGAAGGAGAAAGAAAAATCCTTGACGTCTTTTCAAAGTTGCATCTCAAAAATGGCTGAAACGATTTCAATGGAGCATTCCAACGCAACCAACGCAAGAAAACTCACTTTTACGAAAAAAAAACGCATCGAAATACCCTACGTCCGTTTGAGAGCTAATTAATATGCCAGACTGACTGACAGACATTTTTGGCTTCAAATTTATAACACCCCCTTTTCACTTGGGGGGTAAACCCTTTGAACGCCCCATTTCGAGTACAAATGTGTCACCAACACGCCGAGTGTAGACGAAAAGTAATGCAAATTTCAATTGTAATATCGCGTGTTAAAGTTTCTTTGACAATAAATGTCATGACGCATATAAGCGTTGGTGGCGTGGTAGGCAGTACACGACACCTTTAGGCCTTCTTGGCGTTCAAATTAAAGACTCACTCATTTTTAATGATATAGCAAAATAGCAAACTACTTAAGATATAGGTAAGTAAACAAATTGGCACAGTCTAAGGTTTTCGAATGGATATAATCATTGAGTCTGCATATTTTGATTAAACATTTATATGTCAAGTACCCAACATAGCAAGAGAAGGCTACATCTAATGGAACATGTGTCCTCAATCCAGTATTTTAATGAATTTTATATCACTTAAGGTTTACAAGCACCAGTTGAACTGCAGTAAGTCAACGTAAAATCCAATCCAAATTGAATCTTAATGCGTACATAATATAACATCTCAACTCAATTTGATGTAGGTTTTTGCACAGACGGCGTTTTTAGCACGGTGTCGTCTGCCTATAAACATATTTAGTTTTAATAGGTAATTTTAGTAGAAACTAGTTATTTTTATTTAGTTGTAGGTATTTTTATTGGGATTGCGAATTCGGATCTAGTTTACTCGATTGAGTTGCGTTAGTTTTTATTACTTTGCTGTTTGCGTGGTTATGGGTATTTAAATGTTTTATTTGATACCTAAAGCACATAAAGTATCGGAAGGCTTGAATGGGGGATTCGATTGAGGATTTGTTTAGCACGGATCTTTTTACAAGATTTTTTTACAAATGGTTAAAAAATAAGGCGATTTATTTCGAGATTTTGCGCTGTTTGACTTTTTTTAATATTATGAGGGGGGAAATTAGCACGCGGGTCACCTGATGGGAAGCAATCAGCGCCGCCTATGGACACCTGCCAACACGAAGGGTATCACAGGTGCGTTGCTAGGCCTTTAAGAGACATAGGCTCGTTTTTTGAAGATCCCTAAGCTGTACCGCTCCGGAAACACGTCTGTCCCAGGACAGAACTTTAGGATTAGTCTGTAAATCAGTCTAATAAACCTCCTTCTTCGTAGTCGGGTAAAAATATATATACGACACTGAACAATTATTTTATATAGGTATTTATTTAGTAACGAAGACATGTAAAATTAGCATGAAGTAACAAATTCATTAAAGCTAGTTCTTCTTCGTTCTTAAATTACCTAGGTACAGTTAAACCTAACCTTAAAGTAGGTATCCTTTACGTAGTTAATTAGCAAATTAATAATAATAAATAAATATATATTAATTAGATCAAAACGTTTAACCACAAATCAAGATCCGGCTTTGCATCATAGAAATCAAATCAATCATTAAACTAATTAAATCACTAATCGACTGCAAAAATCACCACCAGACGCGGTACCTAGAGTAAAATGTTAACAAAAAAATCGCAAACTTATCTCATGCATCTAAAAGAAGCGCTGTCAAACCGACTTGCTAGAACTTAGTATGGCCCTATTTTAGTTCTGATTTTATCCACCCGCAAAGGTAAAGTTGTAATTATATAAAAATACTGGCACAATTCTTGCCGTTCACTGTTTCCACACAGTTTTAAAAAAAAACTCGATCAATCAAATGTAAACTTTATTCCCATTGAATATAGTTTATTTATTTATTTATTTATTTATTTATTTTAGAAAACAAACAGCTAGAAATAATACAAAGTATAAAACACATAAAAATATTACAGTAGCTACAACAGTTTCCACTATAGTTGCACTACTATAGGTTCTTAATGATGCCTATGTGGCAAGTGTATGGAATGTTGCTAAGAACTAGCTAAGAACCTATATTAGTGCTTGATAGAGTACTGAAATTATATGTTGAGTAATTTAAATTTAAATGGTTTGCTACAGTTAAAAATGAAAAGTAAGTTATTTAGGTCGAAAATAGACGTATTAAGTAAGTATCTTATAAGAATTTAAATAAGTATAATTATTACAACAATTAAGAATACGTAATAAAAGCGCACAAATTAAATATGACGGAGCTTTGTTTCTTTGCAACTATTTCATAGTTTTTGAGATAAAATAATGTTTGAACATGGGATCAATTTCGTATGTAACAATTTGGTTCCTTTTCATCGGTTTTCTACTGTTTTATGTCTTACTATAATTTATTGATCGAACACAATGATCACACAAGTATTATTCGAAAGCAGGTAATTTACACGTTTGCATTCGTGCCATGAAATATTCTGATTCAACTTACATTAGGACTGGTTAATGTTATTTCACATCTATGATTCTTTTTATTCCTTATAATCTATAAATTATTATTTATTCTATATTTTTGTATTTTATTTTTTTCCGTTGCCTAGTATCCATAGTACTAACTTTGCTTAGTTTGGGACTGGGTCAATGAGGGCTATCGCGTATAAATTCGCCGCTAGAGGCGCTAGTGTAGCGTGAGGTCTCCGAATGTCAAATCTCATAGTTTTGGGTGAGCTAAGGTAACGGCGCCTATTACCGTGGTACTTAAGGAAGTTTTCAAATGAGTCCCAAAAATTAAGGGTATCAAAGCTCCTTAACAAACGAGAATATTTTTTTTATTTAAGAGCGTTTATTGAACTTTCAGTGTCGTAACTTTTTGGGCTCGTATTAGTTATTAGTATTTGATAAAATAATTATTGAAATCAAAATACCCAAATCTTCTATTACCGTGGTAATGGACAGGCTGTGATTCTATTACCGCGAATTGAGCTTCTATTACCGAGGGCATAAAAAAACAGCCATTTTCTACCATCGGTAAAAGGAACCCGACTCATGATTTGGAACTTAATACCGAGGGATTAAAAAAAGGTAATGGCTTTGGTTCTGTATATTATATTGTACACCAATTTTTTTTGAGAAAACTAAATAAAAAAACTAAAGTATGATTCGAATAGTGTATCCAGCCAACTGTATTTTTATGCTTATGCCACTAGTAATAATTTGATGTATGCATGCTGAGTAAAATTCACAACTTTATCAAAAAAATCTGCACTTACGGTACCCTAAATGTGAATTATTTTATCAGAAAAATAAAATGTCACTCGGTAATAGGTACTTCTTTAAGACCCTATTACCGACCCAAAGAGAATTGAATGGGTCGGTAATAGAGTCCCATACATTCTATTACCGAGGGTTATGCGATCATACCATCGTTAATTGGCTTAATTTGGAGTATTGTAAAATCTAATTCCGACCCATACAAACAATAGGATAAAGTTGTGTTTGCATTACAAATCAAAAATACTTATTACATCCTTGGCATGTAACCGAAATTACATAACTGGTAAGTAAATTTAAAATTTCATCGCAATATTTAAACATCTTGCCAAAATAACGGTTTCTATAGAAACTACAAATTCAGTATTGAATTTTTCGTTAAAAATTAAGAGTTTGTTAACACTTTTCATAACACGGAAATAGTTTTTTAAAAGCGTGAATAGATCAAGATTGGAATAACTGTAACAAATTATATAAACGATAATTTATACCAAAAATAAAGCTTGAAGAACCAAAACCACCACTTTAACTATTACCGTGATATACCACGGTATTACAATCAACAGTTAAAAATGGCGCCTATCGCCGCTGTATTTTATTTTCCATTTTAATCGTATTTCCGGGCCAAAAAATGTACAAGAAGTATTCAGAGCTCGTACAAAAAACTATAAAAAGACATTTAAAAACAATAACATTAGTTCAATTGCCATAAATATTTTGTAAAACACTAAATAAGATTCGAGTCTGCTTGTATGTGGTGTCACGCGTTAGTATGGCAAATCCTCTTCCGTCGGTGCCATTTCGGAAATCATCACGAAATTGGGAGATCTCTGATTCCAAAGAGTATATAATCACTACGTTTTAAGAGTCGGAACTCTCATACAAAACAATACCACGATTGTAGTATGAATTCAGTGTCTTTTTTGTGCCAATATCAAGAAACGAACTGCACAGACTAAACAGGGCCGAAAAAGTCACATTGACAAGTAGTGTTGTAGGAACAGTCGATATTATCGATATTGTAACAGCATAGTGTTGTGCTTTTTTATCGATATATTATCAAAAAACGGCACGTAGTGGTGCGCTTTTTATTAATTAAATGATCGAATTAAAGAAAAAAAAGTTGTTTTTCTTAATAATAATTTATTTTCATGTCATGGATCTGTTTTTCTTTACATAGGTAAATACAGTTTCACGTTACACAAGTATTGTATTGTAGTATTGTATTGTCCGTTTTGCACTGCACAGCACTTGTGGAAGGCTGTGCATGTAAATATTCCACACTGGGCAACTCCAGAGCTGAACTGAAACAAAGTTAAATTTAGCCAGTAGCTTACACTAACTAATGCAAGATAAAATAAAATTGGTACGAACAATCCAATTTTTGTCATATTGCAGGTCAATGACCTTTGTTTACCTAGACAACTTTCTTACAATTTCTTGCCTTATTGTCAAATATGTCTTTACTTGTCAATGAATGAAATGAAATGAAGGTGATCTTGGAGTTAGTTGACAATACATAATTTTGTATACCTCTGATAAACAATCTACTTGCCATGCCAAATGTAATGAAATTAATTCTGTAGTTTTTACCCGATTCTGGTGAAGCCCAAAAGGAGGATTATATTTTGACCTGTATGTATGCATATCCATTTCTATCTCCTCTAACTACTAAGCAGCTCAACCTATTTTTAACCCCTAACGCAAAAAGAGGAGTGTTATTACATGAAGTGTACCATAAACACAGACAATACAGAAAAAATGATCAAGTGCGAGTTGGACTCGTACATGAAAGGTTCCGTAAACAGTTCAATAAAGTTTTTCTGAAAATTCTTCTAATATAAGTATTTTTTTTTGCTGACTGTACTATATGCCCCTGGTTACCAAAGTACTCGTCAAGACGACAAACGAGTCCAAACTCGATGCAGTTGTGTTGTTTATCACAGTGTTCCTATGGTCACCCGCTAGCTTTATCATCAGATCAACTCTAAAATTCTAAATTATGCTATAAGGTATAGATTTTTATCAGTGATAGCTTACCTGTTGTATTGTCAGTTTTACACTGCGCACCACTTGTAGAAGGCTGTGCATGTAAATATTCCACACTGGGCAACTCCAAAGCTGAACCTGAAACAAAGTTTAATTTAGCCAGAAGCTTCCACTAACTTATACAGGTGAAATATAATTAGTGTGTGCAGCCAATTTTTCTGTCTATTACTAATGCTCTGACCGGCAACTATACTATACACTCAAAATACCTAGCATTATTATTGATGACGAAGCAAATTAATTTATAACATATATTGTATGTAAAAAAATATGTGCATGTGTATTGATGGTATTTATTAGGGTTATGGTTTATGGGGGCGACTGAAAAACAGCGCCTGTTAGCCAAGGGACTTTGTTCTGCAAGGTGCAGGCATAAGCTGAGTCGCTTTCCCTTTTGATAGTTTGATTGTACTTATTATTTGTTATGTACCTATGTAGAATTTGTAAACAAACTATTAAATCAATATCTTTTATTATTTTATTATTATTATTATAAGATGCAGTAAGTCAAGTTGCAATAGAGATAAATTGAAAATAAAATAAAGTGTTTACCTTGGCTGTTCTTGCCATCTTTAGGGGAAACCCTTCAAGAATTTCTTCAGAAAGAGGTGGCATGGGAAGTCCCAATTTTGGTATGGCTTTCTTCTTCAGCCGGGTTTTCGATTTTGAGAAATATCGTTGCCAACTACTTTCACCCACTGCTTACAACTGAAATAAAATTTAATTGTCGTGATACTATATAATACGAATTGACGTCGGCCAGCCAAATATAACCTCAACACCTATTATCAGATTTATCAGTTACTTTACTTACACATGTTCACTTAGAGGAAATCTAGCAAAGAACATTTTGTTTTCACAATGTTTTTCTTGAATACCACAAATTTCGCATCTCCTCATGTTGAATGGTTTCTTAGTAAAGGACAGCCGTGAAAATAACGGTAAAAACTAGAGTCCTGTCTCGAATAAATGCACTTTAGTGAAAGAAGAGTTAATGCGGAGGAGAAATAATCTCAAACTCAACGCTATTAACAAAACAAAACACCAAAATACACGAAAATTCAAACAGTAAACACAAAATCTCGCGAAGGCGTCCGTTCCCACGCAGCAGATGAAGGTTTGTGGGCTGCCATATAAAATTGAAAAATAGAACTACATTTTTTTCATTTACTTAAATAAAAAGGATATCCAGTCAGAATTATTTTTATATTGTATTATTTATCTTAGTAATATTTTTTTCTGCTTATTTTTGTTTTTCACAGCTTAAAATGTGAAGAATTGCAAATATTATAATTTAAGTGAAATCTTCTAAACACAGATCATTTCATAAATATGGCAACCAATAAGTTATTTTGGAGAGGTTGGTACAAAAAAGTCACTAGCTCCATACATTAGATTTTTTGTATGGAGTTTCAACCCACTGTCTGATTCATTCACATACACTAGCGCTCATAGATCCGTGAGTCGACTAAATAAGCTTTTATCGTGTAAAATATATTTTTTTAGAAATCTATCGGTTTGATTATAAAATGCGTATTTTAAATTGCCGCGGTGATGGCCGTCGATTTCGATACCCCCGGTAATAGGCGCCGTTACCTTACGCGGGTTTATTTAGAATTAGAATAATTTTGTGATATTTTGCATTACCTGAAATTAATTATGGCAAATATGCGATCCGGGGCAATGAATGTCTGTGTTTGGAGACAGTTTTGTCTTTTGGAAACTTTTGTCCTCCCTTTTTTCCGAACAAAACGGGACTACGCAACACTACGGGATTTTAATCTAAACTTTGTTTTCACGCCCGTAACAACAAACTTTGAAAGCCATACTTAAAAACCTCACGCAACAGTGCGCCATCTAGTGAGACAAAAAACGATAGCCCTCATTGGTGTCAATATTTTATTTATTTATTCTAATAATAAAAAACAAAATAAAAATCATATTATCATGGTATATTTTTATGGTTCTTTAGTGAAGTATTTTGACCTAATTAAATCAAGCTAAAAACCATTCGAATTTGCAACATCGAAACATAAAAATAACTTTAACTAAGAATAAATTTAATTAACAAAACGCGTTTTTTTAATCTAGAAAAATCCACATTTTCTAGACAACCTCTTTCTTCCATTAGGTTTTTTTTAAACACTGGCCATTTATAAATAGCCATAAGAATTCCAAAAGAAAAAAGCCGCAATCCGCCAGTGTGACCACGCGTTCGGGTTAGATTCCGCAAACCGGTCCCGCATGCCTGTAGGTTGCGTCATGGTTGAAACGCGGCAAGCGGCTTTAAAGATTGGGTTCCGTATTCTTCGTGAAACCGCTTATTGTATTGTGTAGGTTAGACGAAAATGACGTAGTAAAATATTATAACTAAAACTGTCGCATGTGTTGTTACGACGTTATTGCAAAAAATTGAACGGCTTGTGATACTAATGCCTTACTGGGCTAAAATGCATGTTTCACATTTCAAAGTACCTAACTATTGACCAATCGCATGAATGTATACTTTTAAAACTTAAAGCGTCAATGAATGCAGAATTGGTACAAAAATAGTAGAAGAGGTAAAGTTTTTACTGAACCATAAAAAGCCGCTAAGACCGCCATGTTGTAATTCTCTAATGGTCGTATTTGTCGTTATGTTAGGTAATTGCTAAAACTGTCAGTGTGTATAGTTATTTAATGTAACGCTCAATGAATGAGGAGTATGAATGGTCTGTGGCTTCTTTTTGATCTTTTCGGTCGATTTCAGTTTCGGGTCGTGGGAATTTGCGGATAAAACTTTTTACCCATTAATGTGCTAGCAAAATTATTTGATTGTATGTATTTAATAGTTAATCTTTTTTAGCTGCTTTATCGGCAAGGCAAGAAAGAAGTTAGAGCCTGCAAAGTTTTTCTAATCTATGTTAGGCAAACGCTCGTTTTAGTCATCATTAGATAAAAATCTCGATAGTCGGCGCGAGCTATTCAGCGTGTTCAAAATGCGTGCATGAGATTTTGCTTTGGGTGCCCAGGCGCGCGCACGTTACGCCTTACTTGAACGAGAGACAGATACTGAATATGTCGGCCCGACGGGATTTGCACCTGACGACTCAGGTGCATAAAATAATATATACACAACGACCGCAATACTTGTATGACAAGTTTACGTGGCCTAGGCGGGACGCGACCGGGGTGTCCGGAGCATGCACGCCAACAAAGTTATCATCCCTAAACATAGGTCCGTGGGGTTAGAGGAAGTTTTCGTTTCCGTGCCTCTAAGATATGGAATGATCTTCCTCCCCCGCTGCGAACCAACATGTCTTTCCCAGTTTTCAAGGAAAAAATTAGGAGGATGCTAATTTCAGTGCAAATTGGAACTAGATGGAAATGGATGCTACCCCCAAAAATCCACAAGAACCCGCTAGGAATGTCTCTTTAGAACAGAATTGCCAGATCTCCATTTTTCTTCTTTTTTTAAACCTCCCTTACGTGTTTTTTTTTTTTAATGGGTTTGTTTTTTTGTTATATATATATAAATACTTTTGTGTGTTTACCCTTCCCGTACTGTGTTAAACGTGCCGCGAGACGGGCGCAGGCTGAAATCAGCGCCGCCGGTTGTCGACCGGCAGCATGTGAATGCTGAGCCTGAGCCTATTGCCACATATTTGTAACGTGTCGGTTGTTTTATTTTTGTATGTTATGTTCAGTGTATTTTTTTTTTGTGGCAATAAATGTCTTTTTTTTTTTTTTTTTTTTTATTTTAAAAAATTAACATAGAACGATAATTTATAAAAAAATAATAATGCAGAGTTCAGATCCAACCTACAAGAAATATGTTCATGACAGGATTAGATCACAATATAAACGAGCTTGGTAGGTATGTCAAGTTCCGGCTTCTGCTGAGGTCATTAGCTTAGCATTAGCTTGATACATCTGCAAAGGATGTAACAAGGTCAGTTAATCATCAGGAATCATTGCTTTTTACAAGCAGACCAGACATCTATCATTAACTTGCAATTTGCAACGCTTATATCCCCTTCTATACTTATTTAACCAAAATCTTGATCAACGATATGTATTTTTTGGATATAGACTTCCTCCTCTAATGCCTATTGAACCAGTGAAGGGTGGCTGTCAGCTGCGCATATTTCTCCCGGTCTTTTGCGAGGTTGAAAAGCTGGGCGGCACTTGTGATTCCGGTCCACTCCCGGATATTGCGCAGACACGATTTCTTCCTACCTCCAACAGCTCTTCTTCCGACCACTTTGCCCATAATTATCAATTGAAGAAGCCCATATTTGGAATGCCTAAGCAAAGCACATGACCTAAGTTTTTTTATTCGACTGGATGGCAAACGAGCAAGTGGGTCTCCTGATGGTATGAGATCACTACCCCCATAACACATCTGCAAACACCAGGGGTATTGCAGATGCGTTGCCACCTAGAGGCCTAAGATGGATACTCGAGTGCCAGTAATATTCACCGGCTGTCTTACTCTCCATGCCAAAAACACAACAGTGCAAGCACTGCTGCTTCACGCAGGATTAGCGAGCAAGATGGTGGTAGCAATCCGACAGACCTAGCACAAGGTCCTACCACTGCAAAAGGTAGGCAACCTTTCTTCTTTTTGATGGTCTGCAGTTCGCGTTTCCTTCCAGCTCGACGTAGGACCCACATTGGTCACTCGTATTTTATTATTCTATTATTATGGATATTTCAAAGTGTTCTCCGGAAGATGAATCAACTTCTATCTTCTCCAAAGACGCTCAAAACGACATTTCCCAAATTTGAGCGAGTGACCGGACATCAGAAAATAAGAGTAGACAACGAACACCCTAAACCAGTCGTGTTCTTAACTGGCGCCAATTTTATTTCGTAGCCAATGTTCCTCGCGTTAATTAATAAACTGTATCTCCAATCGCCAGCGTAAATACCATTGTGGAGTTGTCTGTTACATGACTTACGGCCGGTGCGAGATGAGAACAATCGCTCGTTCGTTACACAATCGACCTGTATTCATTGTGTGTGATTCTGTTGGGTTAGATGTTTTATGGATGGTTACTGTAAGACACCGTGCAGTTAATCGATGAGAAGGTTTAAGATAGCTACTACAATCGTATGTTGAGGTACGGTAGTCGGGTGAATTACTACCAATGGCAAGAAATGCATACCATTTTAACGTGTCCCGAAATCAAATTCGTATCAAAGTAATCGCTGGAGTTTTTGCGAGGTGGAGAGATCACAACAATTTGGTCGCTTATATGATATTATCAGCGTTAGTTTTACAAACGAGGACGGTTGCTGCGCTGCCCGCATGCATCGTATTTCTGCAACCTGCACCAGGGTCATCAATCAGTCCACTTTGCGATGGGTCTACTTATACCGTATCTGTGTTGGGGCGGCAGACGTGAACTTGCCTTCGAAATCAAAAGCGTAATGGTTACTTGACCTGATGAAATGTATTTTTCAGAACTAAATTTTTTATATTATTATTAAAATTTATGACGGTGGAAGCATTCTACACTTCCACTGAACGTAGATATAGTTAGTGTTAGTATTTTAACTAAGGGACCCCATACATCCCTGTATTTCTTTTATTATATTTTTCGTATTTTTTTTTTTTTTTGTATAATATAGTTTTTAAGTATTTTATTTGTAATTATATTTTTATGAAAAATTGACTTTCTGCCAAGTTTCCTGCGGCGCATTCTTCTTGGCAATGATGGTCTTTCCGAAAGCGCTGGTAGTTAAAAAAATGACGTGTAAAGTGCCCATTGCGGCCTATTTACTGAAAAAATCATTTGAATTTTTGAATTTGAATTTTGTCGATACGTGGTCTCCACTTAAGAAGGCGCTGAGCCCGTATTGGCTAACGTTTCTGAAACTCGCGATCACAATCAAATGACAGTTTTGACAGAAAACTGTCATTTGATTCTGATCGCGAGTGTCAGAGACGTTAAGACAATATGGCCTCTGGATGGCCCGAACGAACATCAGTTCTTCAAGTAATGTGTCCCACCCCACTGACGATTATCTTAGTCTACATCTTGGCTTACTATCAGAGTAAGGCTACTACGAAACTCGCAAATCGAAGTTTGCATCGCACCGTCCCTTTCACTCGCGTATTAAATGACATAAGCATCAGCGGAACGGCAACATACGAAGTTCGAGTTTTGCACTTCGTGGTATAGGGCCATGTGTGATTGTGGACAAACGCAAGCCTATAAAAAAAGTTAGTCAATTTAATTTTTCGGGCTTTGCCGCTCCCACTGATTTTTCTACAGATCTCCTATACATACACTATCCGGAAACCTCGCAGACCATAAAATATTAAAGCACATTTATTTTTACAAAGTAATTTGGCGACATGCGCCATGCTAAAATTGCACCACAGCGACCAAATATGTGAATGTTCACCGTTAACGGCACGCGCCAAATGTGGCAGGTGGTCATACTCGTGGCTGCGAAACAGAAAGTCATACGGCGGCTACTAAGTATCTATTATCTAGGTTGCTCCTATGCTGATACAGATCTTTAGGAAAACTGGTATATTCATTTTTACGGCAACTGGTAAATTTTTAGATTTATGAAATGATGATTGTTTAGTTCGTTTAAAGCACGTTCCTGTCGTGCCAACTGATCGTGCCTTCACTGCAACAATCTGTACTCCAATATACTTAGTTACTAACCTATCAAATACCTACAAAAGAGCAATATTTCGCCTGTTTGTAATTTACGTCTGTTAGAAATACTTCGGAATGTAATAATGTTATCATATCACAACATGTTATTTTTTAACCCCTACCAAAAGAGGGCATTATAAGTTTAACTCCCATGTCTATCTGGATCAAATGGATCGATTTCAACGCGCCTTTATTACGTGAAAGCGGTTTACTTTCGGTTAAGCTGTTTTTGAGCTATTAAACTTTGAAATTTAATGACAGTGTCGGGGGTTTTAAATTTTCTAAGTTGGTTATTGATATCCAAACACAAACATATGCCACGATACCATATCGCACATATGACAAAACCAATCACAAAACGTGACTACACTATACAATAGTTATCTATGGAAAATGCGGAAATTGAGATCTTCCCAAGCATAATGTTAATGACGATAGACGAGAAACGCGTTCTCTCACGATCAGTGTTGAAGGAGACAAAAGAACATGTGACAACAGAAGTGGCTATTTAGGTATGTAACACATACGCCCTTTTACCACAAAATAAAAGTTTCTTTTTTTTCGCACCGTGTTGTAAGTTTTAAGGTTCCCAAATAATTCGTTTCTCAGTAAGTTGTAACCCTATTCTACGTTATTCATGTTTCTAATCTAAATCGTTAACGATCGAACGTAAATTCGTCAATTTAATTAGTCCCCCCAATTTTGGACCCCCAAATTGCAGTGCAGTTGCAGTATTCCCTGAAGTTGCAGTACCTACAAAGTATGAAAAAGTACATGTGTGGAAAAGTGTCATACTCATACTCGTAACTCATAACTGTGAGCTAGGGTTACCATGAGACCAGGATTGTTCGAGATGTCTGGACTTTTGACCTTTCGTCCGGCTTTTTTAATTCGGTTTTCTTATTGGATTTAGTAAGAGCCATTGTACACCGTGTTTTTCGAACGCGCCGTAGACGGGTTTCTCTTTCCATAGAACACCCATACAACTCGCGTACGTATCGCTTATGTATCGATAATATTTTAAAAAGCATCTACGGTTTGTTTTATTTACCCATTAAAATTTGCTAACTTGACAAAATTACCATGCACTGGACCCCGCCCAAGTCATGATATTATCACTGTAATTGAAAAAGCTCGGTCGTTTTGACGCGTTTGGCTTTTCGTCCAAATTTTTCAAGTTTCCTAGTCTAAGCACCACGTATTTCAAAAAAAAACAAATTTAATGCAGCCAGTTGTCATATTATATCTGTATCTCTTGAAACGTGATCCTATGACGCTTACGCTAGCATTCGCCCGCACGTCGCACAACATGCATTGACGAAAACGTTTTCATTAATAATTAAAATTTCTCTAGTTATCATTTTAAGGGCAGCAGTTTATTGCGCCGTCACGATTCTATTAAATATTTTCTAAGGGCTGGCAATGCCAGCATTCGCGTTCGGTTTGTACGACTGGACAAACTGAAGTGGTCGAGACTGTGTATAACTACTTGTGGCTTTTTTGACTATTACAATAACTAAAAAACATGTCAAGTCAACCGTCACGTGTAGTCTCATTTAAGATTTTAGACATAGGGATCACGCAGTATTATGTAAGCAGAATTTTAGTCATTTTTAAACATAATCCCTCCCCATAAGACCCGTCCACCCCTTCAGTGCCTACGTAATCGTAATACTTGAATGACGCCATTGAAATCGTAAAAAAGTAGTCCGCTAGGTAATTTTTAACAATATTTCTGATGACACGTAATTTTTTAATTAAAAAAAAATAAAAAGATATAAGTAGCCAGTTTTAGTTCCGCTTAAAGACACGCCAATACGCCATGCGCATGGGACTCTTTTTAGAACGGTGTGACATCCGGGCCCCGAACCCGAACTTTAACGCGCTTCACCTTTGTCATTTTTCGTTTTAATTGACAAATGAAAAAATACTGCTCTATATTTTCTGATAAACTGATTGACGGAATAAATAATATTCTTGTTACCTAGGAACCTACCTTGTGATGGCAAGTTTTTGAAACTTGGCTTGTAGTTACGAGTTTCAGTGTCCTTGAAGTGCCATTCCCACTTAAAACAAGTGAACTGTCTTTTTTCTCACAACACAACTTCCTGTTTCCCACGACCCGTGACCCTCGTCCTGGGTTCATTAGTAAACAAAACCTTTTCAAAAGTAGGCGGAGTCCTTTGACCCCGATGCCAGTTAAAAAACGAGAGCAATTACATCGCGTAGTTTAAACATTCCTGGTACGTCTTGGGCAATGAATAGGTATTGTGAGCATGGACCCGTCGTTGGAGGCTCTGTAACAATTGTTCAGGTATTTAGTAAACCGCAATCAATCGCTAGTTAAAATGTTTTGTGACAGCATCTTAATGGCTCATGGGGCCTTAGTACTTAAGGCTTTTAAACGTAATTCTAACAGAATAAGGAGACGGGTCGAAAATGGCCTGAACTGCTTCGAGAAAAGGATGTTCGGCCTGTGCCGATTTTTTTCTCGACTTGGCGTAAATCTCTTTAGATGTACCTACATTGCACAATGTACTACTAGTTTACGTTGGCTAGGCTAGAGTATAGAGGCTTTTCACATCGATTAGCAGTATATATATTTGATGATACTTGGTTAATTCCCCTAAATATACTGAGCGGCAAAAAATCTGGCCTTCAAATGTATGCAGAATCGGTAATTGTTGTATGAAGGGTGGGCAAATTTTGTGCCGCTAAGTATATATTTGCTACAAGATATTATCTGTGATTATCTTTCATGGACTCCCGATATTTCGACGCAGTTCTATGCATATGATCGCGGGTTGACAACGGGTAAGAGAGGTTCCTTTAGGTAGAAAGATATGGTGAATACGATTGCGAATACCTGCGCGTTAGACAATAGTGCAGGGTCA
>NC_133493.1:13840381-13841777 GCF_025370935.1 Choristoneura fumiferana
CCCTGTGCGGATTGGGAACTTCACACGCCCTTGAATTGCTTCGCAGGTTTGTGCAGGTTCCTCACGATGTTTTCCTTCACCGCAAAGCTCGTGGTAAATTTCAAATGTAATTCCGCACATGAATTTCGAAAAACTCGGAGGTGCGAGCCGGGGTTTGAACCCACGACCCTCTGCTTGAGAGGCGATAGGTCAAACCACTAGGTCACCACGGCCACGGCTAGTATTTTTACTGGTTCAAAATAATTTTTCACAGATTGAGTTTTCATTGACGTTTTGATTGTTGTATCATCATGTAACTCTCGTGATTACCACTCACAACTACAGACTGCCAACCAAAACTTTACCTACGTGTATAACTTTCGAGAGCGGTAGTATTTATGACGTTAAAACTTAAATCAATAGGACTAGGAATAGGGAAGAAAAGAAATACTGTAAACCAAAAACGCAAAAAGGGTCATATACTTAGCGTATCATTGTTGTGTACTAGGCATTTAAAACACTCGTCACGACCATAGCAGGTATTTTCGTCCAACAGAAATTGATGTCTTACCAGAGATTATTTCAAATGCGTCTCCGGAAAACACATCATCATTTCTTGGGCGGCTATTCTCAATCCCCGGACAGGGCTCTGAGGACTGGCATCTGCATCAACATAGCAATGTTGTTGGCTACGGCTTGAGCAGTTCCTGAACCATTCAAGTCAGCCCGAGCCGCAAGCTGGTCGATCAGGTGGAGGAGTTCTCCAGGAATTTCCAAGTCGTCTTCTAAGTCGAAAAGTTCGTCTACCTGAAATTTGAGACGGCAGTGTTTAGTTGGTTTCTTATGTTCGTCTAAGAGGCCACCACAGATTAAGGGTCCAATGATCAGTGACCCGCTAGCAAAATTATTGTGATTGTCGTAGTGAAAGCGTGACAAAGGGGGGCCCAAAATTATTTAACGATTGTCATAATTTATCTTACTTGATTTATGGATAGCCTCTAAAGTTTGGAGACAAAAAGTCCATTTCTCACGCAAGCATTGCTTTACTTGTATGTTAACTCATAGGCGGCGGTAGGCGTACGCAACGTGGGCCACCGCCTACGGCCGAGCTGAAGAAGATCTAAGATGCTAGGTCGTGGGTTGCTTCTTAAACTACAGTTAAGTAAAAGAAACGTGAAATCAAATTACCTGATCAACGGCTGCGCTGACGTTTTCCACCATAATTGGTACAGAGCCATTATTGACGAGATGGTCTAAGTCGTGCATCACCTGTTGCAACTGCTCTTTTGGCTGCAAGAACATGCCACTTAGTTAAAATAGATGAAGAAGCTAATCTTCCCCCATAATTTACACTCTTCGACTATCAAGAGTAGTGCTTGAAAATAAGATAATGTTTTGCATGCCGGCTAAGATTTAC
>NC_133493.1:13841877-13932428 GCF_025370935.1 Choristoneura fumiferana
GTGCAATGAAGTGGTAATGTAAGCGTTTTTAATTAACATACTACCTACCTATTTTATTTAGCAAACCAAAAAGTGAGTATTAAGAAGTCTCGTTTTAAGGGAAAAATTCCAAAAATAAAATTAAAATAACTAAAAGAAATTTAAGAAATAAATCATCATCATCTTCATCATCATCCCAGCCTATATACGTCCCACTGCCGGGCACAGACCTCTCAGAACAAGAGGGCTTCGGTGAAGGAAAACATCGTGAGGAAACCTGCACGAACCTGCGAAGCGATTCAACAGGTGCGTGCGAAGTTCCCAAGAAATAAATAATAATAATCAATACTTAGCTTTTTTAATAGCTTAGTAACTTATCATCTGAATCATCAAGTCCTTAAGAGAGAACGTCAGAAATTGCGCCCAAATTTAATGACACCCGAATTAGAAATGGGAGAAAAAATCGTCTTCACTTTAATGATGCCGGTCGCTGTCATTAAATCATTATATCACTAAGACGCCGCGCGTGTGGGTGCCAAAGTGTTGTATAATTGCCGTGGTTGGATTCCGCACCACGCTATTTTTACCCAACGGTCCGGAGGAGGGTTATATTTTTCACGTGTGTACAGTCGCCATCAGATGATATATATCTATCTACCTACTTATCGTAGCGAGCAAAGTACTCAAATATTTCGGAGCAGCATTACATTTGAATAAATTCCTACACTAAATGAAATTTATGTGGGTACGCGCATAACTTTTGCAGGTGGTAGGACCTTGTGCAAGGTCCGCCCGGATTGCTACCACCATCTTGCTCGCTAATCCTGCCGTGAAGCAGCAGTGCTTGCACTGTTGTGTTCGCGTGGAGAGTAAGGACAGCCGGTGAAATTACTGGCACTTGAGGTATCCCATCTTAGGCCTCTAGGTGGCAACGCATCTGCAATTCCCCTGGTTTGCAGATGTTTATGGGCGGTGGTGATTTCTTACCATCAGGAGACCCACTTGCTCGTTTGCCATCCAGTCGTATAAAAAAAAAAAAAAAACTTCTGAACACTGCCCCAAATTAGATTAAGCATTTTTTTGTGCTGTTATTGTCAGGACAAGGTTTGTGTTAAACAAAATAAAACGGGGGCGATGCCGCGGGCAACAGCTAGTTTGTCTAAATATAAGAGCGGCGACTTTTCAATAAATTCAGAACGAGCTAAATTATCTGAAAGCACATGCGTCAAATGTACTCGTATCTGCATTCATCATAAAGATCTGAACATACATTTTGCAATATAATGAATACCGAATACTGACCATCCATGGGAAATAATCAGCGGCACAAAATTGGGCCCACTACATACAAATTTACCCATCACATGCATACATTTGAGGGCCAGATCTTTGGCCGCTCAGTATAGGTATAATTTATTTTTGTATCCCACAGTTTATTTAAATACGGGCATATTCGCCACCAATTGGCTACTTTATTTAAACTTTCCAGCGACTTGTGATAAAATAAGATAAATAAGATGACAATGTCTTGCCATCTTGCTCGCTAATCCTGCCGTGAAGCAGCAGTGGTCTCAGCGGTCAGTGCGGTCACAGCGGAAGACCAGCGTTGGCCTCTACGGCCAACACTATGCTGAGCTGAGACCGTTTCGCGATTTCGCAAATACTGTCGTTAATATTTATTTTATACTTGTTTTATTTTGTGTACTTACTTATGATATGTAATTTGCGAATTAGCTAATAAACGTTTCTATTTCTATTTATTTCTATTTCTATTTCAGTGCTTGCACTGTTGTGTTTCGGCGTGGAGAGTAAGACAGCCGGTGAAATTACTGGCACATGAGGTATCCCATCTTAGGCCTCTAGGTTGGCAACGCGTCTGCAATACCCCCGGTGTTGCAGATGTTTGTGGGCGGTGGTGATCTCTTACCATCAGGAGACCCACTTGCTCGTTTGCCATCCAGTCGAATAAAAAAAAAAAAATTTATTTTTATGTGTATCGAATATGTGTAAATAAATGTTTCTCTCTCTCTCTCAATACGGGCGTACTCTTATCCATCCATTCCAGTCGTTCTCACATGACGGGGTCGTGGTCATCAACGGGCGGTCTACATTTGGCATCGATTATTTGTGTCCATGCGCGGTCCGAAAGGGGGGGTCACAGGGGATATGACCTCCCAAAATCGTCACGTCAAATTGAAAAATCTAAAATTGTACAAAATAAAAATAAACAATTTTTTGCCCCTATCCGCGATGTATATGCCGCTGAAATTTATTATAAGAACTACCTGTACTTACTATATTCCAAGAAATAAACGATTTCTATTTCTATTTCTATTATTATAAGTGAGCCCTCCAAAATTTCAGGCTGCGACGGAGCTAAGCCTCGGGGACCGGAGTCCCTAATCTAATCGGTCCACTCTTCGATCTTTGATCGGTCGGCGTACCAAACATAGTAAAATAGAACCAAAACAAAAGCTAAGTATCTAAACTAATGTAAATTATTCCTTAGATACATAGGTACAAGCGCCTTTAATATTAAGTATAGTCTCAATATCTTTTTAAAACACGATCCCGCCTTCAATTATCACGATTCTTTTTCGAAAACTGGGCAAAAACTTTGATAAATATCCAACGTTTTTGCCCACCGCAAGGCCGATGTGATCATCTTCAACATAATAATATACTACACATCAACATATATATTATGGCTTACAGATTATACTTAATGGGGACCCCGTCGGCTATTGCGTGACCTCCAACGTGTAGTTAAGACAGTTTTTGAAGTTAGTTAAGGTATCTGGGAACAACGAAAAGGGATACAATTTGACCCAGCTATACACCGTGTTTCTCGATTTCCGTTAACTTCGATAGAGCTCAGTTCAATGAAAGAGATTACCTTGGTCGAATGGAAAAAAAAAAACATTTTTTTTCGCACTAACTTCACGGTCGAATTGTAAAATTCACAAACTTGAGAGATATTGAGAAAGAAAGAAAGAAAGAAAATATTTATTCGTGATAAACATGAGAACAATAGATAAAAGAAATAAAAAGAGAAAAAAAAAATAAGTTATGCATGTCACGAAATGGTCCCAAATCAGCAATCTGCCGGTCTTGCGAACGGCGCTGGTCTTCCTTTGAGACCATCTGGTCATCATACATTAAAAAAAACACAATAAAACAGTTGGAAGTTGAACCAGTTGGAGAGACGATGTTTTGCCAGTTTTTCCCACTGAAAATGGCGTTTCAGCACATAGGTACTTACTAAATACATGTAATGGACCCGAATAGTGTTGGTGATATTATAGATTTTAATTTATATATTTTTAACTAGGTAACTTTAGTATTGTATAACATTATTACGTGTTATTTATTAAAGCAATCATTACTCGAATCTTTTAAATTAAAAAAAAAACTTGCCGGTGAAATAACTGGCACTTGAGGTATTCCATCTTAGGCCTCTAGGTTGGCAACGCATCTGCAATACCCTGGTGTTGCAGTTGTCTATGGGCGGTGGTGATCTCTTACCATCAGGAGACCCACTTGCTCGTTTGCCATCCAGTCGAATAAAAAAAAAAAAAAAACTTCAGTATGTTCCTTTCGTAGTTAAGTTTATTGTAATTAACCTATGTGTGTATTGTGTTTTGAAAAAATTACTTAATTCTTGCCAAGTTTCTTGCGACGCATTCTTGGCAATTTCTTTCCGAAAGCGCTGGTATTTAACTTGCAAAATAAACGTTTTCATTTTTGACATTTTGATAATGATGAACTTGACCTCTGTACCACCCCTGTAGAACCAAGTAAAGGTGACTTCTTCAGTTGTTATACAACCTTTGTTATGAAACAGGCCTTAAACGACGTTAAGATGTTTAACACCATTAGGGCTTGCACACACCATGACGTGTCGCAACCGCATTACCCTGAATGACATGTGTAAATACCTTTAAACGCAGCTAGCGTGGCCAAGGAATATTTAATAGGGTTGCGAAATTTGCGAACATACTTCGACCCGCGACGAATATATGTTGAGAATGAGGATCGCAAGTCGAACTCGTCTTGTAAGTTGTAACACAGATACAATTACTTACGTAAAATTAGAAAAATATATATTTTAGGATTGTTGTAAGTACTTCCTTGTTTTTGCGATGTGACTGGGGCTCTGTCATAGCATAGGCCCACTTAAAGACCCACTGCACTGTCCTACCTTCTTAGAACGCGCTTTTCGTTTTGTATGCCAATAAGTATATACGTTGGTTCACGCACGGCGCGTCACCCAAAAATTTCGTTAGGCCCTGTTTCTGCAGGGCTACTACGAAGCTCGAAACTCGACGTTCGTGTCGTGCGGTCCCTCTGACACTTATACTATTTAATACGAGAGCGAGAGGGACGCTACGATACGAACTTCGAGTTTCGAGTTTTGTAGTAGCTAAACTCGGTTTAAGACGTGAGTTATCCGTTACAATATCATTTAATAATAGTCCTGCAGGATTTTAACGTTTACTCATACATTTCATTCATTCTCCTTTTGTGCAATCAGTTCTTTTTGTAGCTGTGTGTGTAATCGAATAAATAAATAAATATCATGGGACACTTGACACCAATTGTCCTAGTCCCAAACTAAGCAAAGCTTGTACTATGGATACTAGGCAACGGTAAACATACTTATATAGTAGATAAATACATACTTATATACATATGAAACATCCAAGATCCGAGAACAAAAATTCGTATTATTCATACAAATATCTGCCGCGGCCGGGAATCGAACCCGAAACGTCAAAATCATCACTCATTCACTTCAATTCTCGTGGCACATCATCGTTTTCACATCAACATGACTTTATTTCCAGAACAATACAGGTCCAACTATAAAAAAGGTATATTAGGTACAATAAAATTAAATAAACTAAAACTATAATAAATCTAAAAATGGACCCTGCGGCATGGTACCAAAGATGCTGGCAGCATTTCCCCGCTGGATCGCAAGACTGATGCGTTGAGCGAGGAAACTGCCAGCTCTTCGGTCTCCTGTGGTATCTCTGAGTCTCTTTGATAGATCTTTGAAGAGACTCAGAGCGCCAGGGCCCCACGGACCAAGGGTCTCGACGCCGAAAGGTACAAAATCATATTCGGCACCGAGAACACTGTATTTTCCATCAACATTGTATGTTGGTTGTATGAGCCTGACCCTTGGAGTCATCTCCGCGAGAACAAGGCCTTGCGACACCGCCAGGTGCACGCTGGTTTATTAGTAGGTGCGTGCACTCGTAATTACTGGCCGACCTTCTCTAGGCTATTGATGGCTGTTATGTGAGCTCACGCTCACGACTTAGAATTTAGGATCTTTGCTTACTAGCCCGTGGCTCAGTGTAGCTCTATCCCTCTTCAGGCCGCGTTTCCACCAGAGATGTGCGAGAAATGTATTTTTCATGAACCAATAGAAACGCTTCATTTTTAGGGTTCCGTAGCCAAAATGGCAAAAACGGAACCCTTATAGTTTCGCCATGTCTGTCTGTCTGTCCGTCCGCGGCTTTGCTCAGGGACTATCAATGCTAGAAAGCTGTATATGTAAACTATGCCGACAAAATGGTACAATAAAATAAAAAAAAAATTTTTTTAGGTAAGTACCTCCCATAGACGTAAAGTGGTGGTAATTTTTTTTTCTCATCCAACCCTATAGTGTGGGGTATTGTTGGATAGGTATTTTAAAACCATTAGCGGTTTGCTAAGACGGTTTTTCGATTCATTAATTTTTTTGCGAAATATTCAACTTTTTTTTTTTAATTCTGGGGGGGCTCGATCGGCCCCAATTTGAAAAAATTGAGGATGGTATTTGGTATATCAAATTGGTTAGTTGGTATATCAAACTTTCAAGGAAAACTATAACGGCTAAGTTTGCTTGAGAATTATTAGTAGTTTAAGAGTAAATAGCACCCTAAGGTATAAAATATACCTAAACTTGGAAGATTCCGTATAAAATACGAAATCCTCAGAAAAATATTACTTAATTTTTTCGTAATGGCTACGGAACCCTATTTTGGACGTGTCCGACGCGCTCTTGACCGCACTGGTGGACAGCTGAGCGGAGCGTGGCGAGGTAAATGAAGCATTTCTATTGGTTCATGAAAAACATTCCTCGCACATCTCTGGTGGAAACAGCCTCAAGGCTGGCACTGATATTACCTTCTCACTTTCATATTGAATATAACCTAACCAACGCAATTTATAGAAGGAGAAAGAAAAATCCTTGACGTCTTTTCAAAGTTCCATCTCAAAAATGGCTGAAAAGATTTCAATGAAGCAAGCTACCAACGCAAGAAAACTCACTTTTACGTAAAAAAACGCATCGAAATACCTACGTCCGTTTGAGAGCTAATTAATATGCCAGACTGACTGACAGACATTTTGGCTTCAAAATTATAACACGCCTTTTCACTTGGGGGGTTTGAACGCCCCATTTCGAGTACAAATGTGTCACCAACACGCCGAGTGTAGACGAAAATAATGCAAATTTCAATTGTAATATCGCGTGTTAAAGTTTCTTTGTCAATAAATGTCATGACGCATATAAGCGTTGGTGGCGTGGTAGGCAGTACACGACACCTTTAGCCCTTCTTGGCGTTCAAATTAAAGACTCACTCATTTTTAATGATATAGCAAAATAGCAAACTACTTAAGATATAGGTAAGTAAACAAATTGGCACAGTCTAAGGTTTTCGAATGGATATAATCATTGAGTCTGCATATTTTGATTAAACATTTATATGTCAAGTACCCAACATAGCAAGAGAAGGCTACATCTAATGGAACATGTGTCCTCAATCCAGTATTTTAATGAATTTTATATCACTTAAGGTTTACAAGCACCAGTTGAACTGCAGTAAGTCAACGTAAAATCCAATCCAAATTGAATCTTAATGCGTACATAATATAACATCTCAATTTGATGTAGGTTTTTGCACAGACGGCGTTTTTAGCACGGTGTCGTCTGCCTATAAACATATTTAGCTTTAATAGGTAATTTTAGTAGAAACTAGTTATTTTTATTTAGTTGTAGGTATTTTTATTGGGATTGCGAATTCTGATCTAGTTTACTCGATTGAGTTGCGTTAGTTTTTATTACTTTGCTGTTTGCGTGGTTATGGGTATTTAAATGTTTTATTTGATACCTAAAGCACATAAAGTATCGGAAGGCTTGAATGGGGGATTCGATTGAGGATTTTGTTTAGCACGGATCTTTTTACAAGATTTTTTTACAAATGGTTAAAAAATAAGGCGATTTATTTCGAGATTTTGCGCTGTTTGACTTTTTTTAATATTATGAGGGGGGAAAATTAGCACGCGGGTCACCTGATGGGAAGCAATCAGCGCCGCCTATGGACACCTGCCAACACGAAGGGTATCACAGGTGCGTTGCTGGCCTTTAAGAGACATAGGCTCGTTTTTTGAAGATCCCTAACCTGTACCGCTTTGGAAACACTGTCCCAGGACTTAGGATTAGTCTCTAAGTCAGTCTAATAACCCTCCTTCTTTGCAGTCGGGTAAATCTATATATACAACACTGAACAATTATTTTATATAGGTATTTATTTAGTAACGAAGACATGTAAAATTAGCATGAAGTAACAATTAATTCAAGCTAGTTCTTCTTCGTTCTTAAATTACCTAGGTACAGTTAAACCTAACCTAAAGACCAAAATCAAGATCCGGCTTTGCATAATATAAATCAAATCAATCATTAAACTAATTAAATCACTAATCGACTGCAAAAATCACCACCAGACGCGGTACCTAGAGTAAAATGTTAACAAAAAAATCGCAAACTTATCTCATGCATCTAAAAGAAGCGCTGTCAAACCGACTTGCTAGAACTTAGTATGGCCCTATTTTAGTTCTGATTTTATCCACCCGCAAAGGTAAAGTTGTAATTATATAAAAATACTGGCACAATTCTTGCCGTTCACTGTTTCCACACTGTTTAAAAAAAAACTCGATCAATCAAATGTAAACTTTATTCCCATTGAATATAGTTGCACTATTATAGGTTCTTAATGATGCCTATGTGGCAAGTGTATGGAATGTTGCTAAGAACTAGCTAAGAACCTATATTAGTGCTTGATAGAGTACTGAAATTATATGTTGTGTAATTTAAATTTAAATAGTTTGATACAGTTAAAAATAAAAAGTTAGTTATTTAGGTCGAAAATAGACGTATTAAGTAAGTATCTTAAAAGGATTTAAATAAGTATCATTATTACGTTTACCTTTACTTGCCCGAATTTAACTTGCCATACCAACGTTTGCCATAAAATATATAGAACAGTGCTGTTTTAGTTAGTTTAATATCAACTCTGAAGAAATTACTATTTCAGAAATAAATTACTTTATGGCAAATGAAAATTCTAGAAAACGTTACATTCGGTTATGAAATTCGGGCAAACGATAGAGAACCATCATTATTACATACAACAATTAAGAATACGTTATAAAAGCGCACAAATTAAATATGACGGAGCTTTTTTTCTTTGCAACTATTTCATAGTTTTTGACATAAAATAATGTTTTAACTGGTATCAACTTCGCATGTAACAATTTGGTTCCTTTTCATCGGTTTTCTACTGTTTTATGTCTTACTATAATTTATTGATCGAACACAATGATCACACAAGTATTATTCGAAAGCAGGTAATTTACACGTTTGCATTCGTGCCATGAAATATTCTGATTCAACTTACATTAGGACTGGTTAATGTTATTTCACATCTATGATTCTATTTATTCTATATAATCTATACATTATTATTATTCTATATTTTTGTATTTTTTTTTTTCCGTTGCCTAGTATCCATAGTACTAACTTTGCTTAGTTTGGGACTTGGTCAATGAGGGCTATCGCGTATAAATTCGCCGCTAGAGGCGCTAGTGTAGCGTGAGGTCTCCGAAATGTCAAATCTCATAGTTTTTGGGTGAGCTACGCGGGTTTATTTAGAATTAGAATAATTTTGTGCATATTTTGCATTACCTGAAATTAATTATGGCAAATATGCGGTCCGGGCAATGAATGTCTGTGTTTGGAGACAGTTTTGTCTTTTGGAAACTTTTGTCCTCCCTTTTTTCCGAACAAAACGGGACTACGCAACACTACGGGATTTTAATCTAAACTTTGTTTTCACGCCCGTAACAACAAACTTTGAAAGCCATACTTAAAAACCTCACGCAACAGTGCGCCATCTAGTGAGACAAAAAACGATAGCCCTCATTGGTGTCAGTGTCAGTGTCCCATATGTTTTATTTATTTATTCTAATAATAAAAAACAAAATAAAAATCATATTATCATGGTATATTTTATGGTTCTTTAGTGAAGTATTTTGACCTAATTAAATCAAGCTAAAAACCATTCGAATTTGCAACATCGAAACATAAAAATAACTTTAACTAAGAATAAATTTAATTAACAAAACGCGTTTTTTTAATCTAGAAAAATCCACATTTTCTAACCAACCTCTTTCTTCCATTAGGTTTTTTTTCTAAACACTGGCCATTTATAAATATAGCCATAAGAATTCCAAAAGAAATAAGCCGCAATCCGCCAGTGTGACCACGCGTTCGGGTTAGATTCCGCAAACCGGTCCCGCATGCCTGTAGGTTGCGTCATGGTTGAAACGCGGCAAGCGGCTTTAAAGATTGGGTTCCGTATTCTTCGTGAAACCGCTTATTGTATTGTGTAGGTTAGACGAAAATTGACGTAGTAAAATATTATAAACTAAAACTGTCGCATGTGTTGTTACGACGTTATTGCAAAAAAATAAACGGCTTGTGATGTGATACCTAATGCCTTACTGAGGCTTATAACATTGTAAAATGCATGTTTCACATTTCAAAGTACCTAACTATTAAGATTGGTTTTTTGGAATCTTTTTGTATTTTTTATTTCAATTCCACTTTTGACTTTTACGGTCATTTCCCGTAAAACCGAATTGAAAATACAAACTGAAATATAGATGCACAGAAAACCGAAAAATAAGAGCATCACTGGCATCGTCCCAGGTCCTCGGTAATCCGTACCGGTGCTATACCGCTAAACCACTGATGGTCAACGGTACCGACACGAATTTCCCTATGCACCTAATACCTAATATTGACCAATCGCATGAATGTATACTTTTAAAACTTAAAGCGTCAATGAATGCAGAATTGGTACAAGAATAGTGGAAGAGGTAAAGTTTTTACTGAACCATAAAAAGCCGCTAAGACCGCCATGAGTGTTGTGTTGTAATTCTCTAATGGTCGTATTTGTCGTTATGTTAGGTAATTGCTAAAACTGTCAGTGTGTATAGTTATTTAATGTAACGCTCAATGAATGAGGAGAATGAATGGTCTGTGGCTTCTTTTTGATCTTTTCGGTCGATTTCAGTTTCGGGTCGTGGGAATTTGCGGATAAAACTTTTTACCATTAATGTGCTAGCAAAATTATTTGATTGTATGATTTATTAGTTAATCTTTTTTAGCTGCTTATCGGCAAGGCAAGAAAGAAGTTAGAGCCTGCAAAGTTTTTCTAAGCTATGTTAGGCAAACGCTCGTTTTAGTCATCATTAGATAAAAAATCTAAACAATAGAACGATAATTTTATAAAAAATAATAATGCAGAGTTCAGATCCAACCTACATGAAATGATGTTCATGACAGGATTAGATCACAAAATAAACGAGCGTGGTAGGTATGTCAAGTTCCGGCTTCTGCTGAGATCATTAGAATTGCAAAGGATGTATCAAGGTCAGTTAATCATCAGGAATCATTGCTTTTTATATGCAGACATCTATCATCAACTTGCAATTTGCAACGCTTATCCCCTTCTATATTTATTTAAGCACAATCTTGACCAACGATATGTATTTTTACATACAGACTTCCTCCTCTAGTGCCTATCCAACTAGTGAAGTGGCAGTCAGCTCCGCATATTTCTCCCGGTCTTTGGCGCGGTTGAAAAGCTCCGCGGAACTTGTGATTCTGGTCCACTCCCGGATATTGCGCAACCACGATTTCTTCCTACCTCCAACAGCTCTTCTTCCGGCCACTTTGCCCATAATTATCAATTGAAGAAGCCCATATTTGGAATGCCTAAGCAAAGCACATGACCTAAGTTTTTTTTTATTCGACTGGATGGCAAACGAGCAAGTGGGTCTCCTGATGGTAAGAGATCACTACCGCCCATAAACATCTGCAACACCAGGGGTATTGCAGATGCGTTGCCAACCTAGAGGCCTAAGATGGGATACCTCGAGTGCCAGTAATTTCACCGGCTGTCTTACTCTCCACGCTGAAACAACAGTGCAAGCACTGCTGCTTCACGGCAGGATAAGCGAGCAAGATGGTGGTAGCAATCCGGGCGGACCTTGCACAAGGTCCTACCACCTGCAAAAGGTAGGCAACCTTTCTTCTTTTGATGATCTGCAGTTCGCGTTTCCTTCCAGCTCGACGTAGGACCCCAACATTGGTCACTCGGTATTTTATTATTCTATTATTATGGATATTTCCAAGAGGTTCTCCGGAAGATGAATCAACTTCTATCTTCTCCCAAAGACGCTCAAACGAATTTTCCAAATTTTGAGCGAGTGACCGGACATCAGAAATAAGAGTAGACAACGAACACCCTAAACCAGTCGTGTTCTTAACTGGCCAATTTTATTTCGTAGCCAATGTTCCCTTGCGTTAATTAATAAACTGTATCTCCAATCGCCAGCGTAAATACCATTGTGGAGTTGTCTGTTACTATGACTTACGGCCGGTGCGAGATGAGAACAATCGCTCGTTCGTTACACAATTGGACCTGTATTCATTGTGTGTGATTCTGTTGGGTTAGATGTTTTGATGGATGGTTACTGTAAGACACCGTGCAGTTAGTCGATGAGAAGGCAGCGGTTTAAGATAGCTACTACAATCGTATGTTGAGGTACGGTAGTCGGTGAATTACTTATTGGCAAGAAATGCATACCATTTTAAACGTTTCCCGAAATCAAATTCGTATCAAAGTAATCGCTGGAGTTTTGCGAGGTGGAGAGATCACAACAATTTGGTCGCTTATATGATATTATCAGCGTTAGTTTAACAAATGAGGATGGTTGCTGCGCTGCCCGCATGCATCGTATTTCTGCAACCTGCACCAGGGTCATCAATCAGTCCACTTTGTGATGGGTCTACTTATACCGTATCTGTCGATACGTGGTCTCCACTTAAGAAGGCCTGAGCCCGTATTGCCTAACGTTTCTGACACTCGCGATCACAATCAAATGACAGTTTTTGTATGCGAAAAGTGTCATTTGATTCTGATCGCGAGTGTCAGAGACGTTACGACAATATGGCCTCTGGATGGCCCGAACGACCATCAGTTCTTCAAGTAATGTGCCCCACCCCACTGACGATTATCTTAGTCTACATCTTGGCTTACTATCAGAGTAGGGGCTACTACGAAACTCGCAAATCGAAGTTTGCATCGCACCGTCCCTTTCACTCGCGTATTAAATGACATAAGCATCAGCGGAACGGCAACATACGAAGTTCGAGTTTTGCACTTCGTGGTATAGGGCCAGGTGTGATTGTTGACAAACGCAAGCCTATAAAAAAAGATGGTCGCTTTAATTTTTCGGGCTATGCCGCTCCCACTGATTTTTCTACAGATCTCCTATACGTACACTACTAAAAACCTCGCAGACTATTAAATATTAAAGCACATTTATTTTTACGAAGTAATTTGGGACATGCGCCATGCTAAAAATGCACCGCAGCGACCAAATATGTGAATGTTCACCGTTAACGGCACGCGCCAAATGTGGCAGGTGGTCATACTCGTGGCTGCGAAACAGAAAGTCATACGGCGGCTACTAAGTATCTATTATCTAGGTTGCTCCTATGCTGATACAGATCTTTACGGACAACTGGTATATTCATTTTTACGGCAACTGGTAAATTTTTAGATTTATGGAATGATGACTGTTTTGAGTTCGTTTAAAGCACGTTCCTGTCGTGCCAACTGATCGTGCAGTTTCAAAGCTTCACTGCCACGATCTGTATTCCAATATAGTACCTGTCAAATAACTACAAAAGGAGCAATATTTTCGCCTGTTTGTAATTTACTTACGTCTGTTAGAATACTTCGGAATCTAATAATGTTATCATATCGACAATGTTATTTTTAACCCCGACGCCAAAATAGGGGCATTATAAGTTTGACTCCAATGTCTATCTGGATCGGACGGATCGATTCCGATGCGCCTTTATTACGTGAAAGCGGGTTTACTTATCGGTTAAGCCGTTTTTGAGCTATTAAACTTTGAAATTTAATGACAGTGTCGGGGGTTTTAAATTTTCTAAGTTGTTTATTGATATCTAACACAAACATATGCCAACGATACTATAATCGCACATATGACAAAACCAATTACAAAACGTGACTACACTATACAATAGTTATCTACGGAAAATGCGGAAATTGAGATCTTCCCATACATAATGTTAATGGCGATAGACGAGAAACGCGTTCTCTCACGATCAGTGTTGAAGGAGACAAAATAACGTAAGTGGCTATTTAGGAATGTAACACATACGCCCTTTTAGATGGTGCACTTCAATCAGAGATAAACACCCTGTTACCACAATATAAGTTTCTTTTGTTTTCGCACCGTGTTGTAAGTTTTAAGCTTCCCAAATAATTCGTTTCTCAGTAAGTTGAAACCCTATTCTACGTCATTCATGTTTCTAATCTAAATCGTTAAACTAAATTCGTCAATTTAATTTGTCGCTTACTTGGACCCCTCGTCAAAGAACGTACTGAAGTTACAGTACATACAAAGTATGAAAAAGTAAATGTGTGGAAAAGTGTCATACTCATAATCATAACTCATAACTGTGAGCTAGGGTTACCATGAGGCCAGGATTGTTCGAGATGTCTGGACTTTTGGCTTTTGTTCAGAATTTTGACCTTACGTCCGGATTTTTTTATTCGGTTATTGGATTTAGTAAGAGCCATTGTACACCGTGTTTTTCCAACGCGCCGTAGACGCGTTTCTCTTTCCATAGAACACCCATACAACTCGCGTACGTATCGCTTTTGTATCGATACTATTTTAAAAACGCTATGTGCAAAGGCATCTACAGTTTGTTTTATTTACCCATTAAAATTTGCTAACTTGACAAAATTACCATGCACTGGACCCCGCCCAAGTCACGATATTATCACTGTAATTGTAAAAGCTCGGTCTTTTTGTCGCGTTTGGCTTTTTTCCAAATTTTTCAAATTTCCTAGTCTAAGCACCACGTACTTTAAAAAAAATAAATTTAATGCACCAGTTGTCATATTGTATCTGTATCTCTTGAAACGTGATCCTATGACGCTTACGCTAGCATTCGCCCGCACGTCGCACAACACGCATTGACGAAACGTTTTCATTAATAATTAAAATTTCTCTAGTTATCATTTTAATGGGCAGCAGTTTATTGCGCCGTCACGAATTCTATTAAATATTTTCTAAAGGGCTGGCAATGCCAGCATTCTTGTTCGGTTTGTACGACTGGGACAAATTGAAGTGGTCGAGACTGTTGTATAACTACTTGTGGCTTTTTTGACTATTACAATAACTAAAAAACATGTCAAGTCAACCGTCACGTGTAGTTTCATTTAAGATTTCAGACATAGGGATCACTCAAGTATTATGTAAGCAGAATTTTAGTCATTTTTAAACATAATCCCCCCCATAAGACCCGTCCACCCCTTCGGTGCCTACGTAATCGTAATACTTGAATGACGCCATATTGAAATCGTAAAAAAGTAGTCCGCTAGCTAATTTTTAATTAATTTTCTGATAATCTTAATAATCACCGAATATTGGACACGTAATTTTTTAAATTAAATAAAAAATAAAAAGATATAAGTAGCCAGTTTTAGTTCCGCTTAAAGACACGCCAATACGCCATGCGCATGGGACTCTTTTTAGAACGGTGTGACATCACGGGCCCCGAACCCGAACTTTGACGCGCTTCACCTTTGTCATTTTTCGTTTTAATTGACAAATGAAAAAATACTGGTCCTATATTTTCTGATAAACTGACTGACGGAATAAATTAAATATTCTTGTTACCTAGGAACCTACCTTTGTGATGGCAAGTCTTTGAAAATACTGGCTTGTAGTTACAAGTCTTCAGTGTCCTCGAAGTGCCATTCCCACTTAAAACAAGTGAACTGTCTTTTCTCACAACACAACTTCCTGTTTCCCACGACCCGTGACCCTCGTCCTGGGTTCATTAGTAAACAAAACCTTTTCAAAAGTAGGCGGAGTCCTTTGACCCCGATGCCAGTTAAAAAACGAGAGCAATTACATCGCGTTAGTTAAACATTCCTGGTACGTCTTGGGCAATGAATAGGTATTGTGAGCATGGGACCCGTCGTGGGAGGCTCTGTAACAATTGTTCAGGTATTTAGTAAACCGCAATCAATCGCTAGTTAAAATGTTTTGTGACAGCATCTTAATGGCTCATGGGGCCTTAGTACTTAAGGTTTTTAAACGTAATTCTAACAGATAAGGAGACGGGTCGAAAATGGCCTGAACTGCTTCGAGAGAAGGATGTTACGGCCGTGCCGATTTTTTTCTCGACTTGGCGTAAGTCTCTTTTAGATGTACATTGCACAATGTACTACTAGTTTACGTTGGGCTAGGCTAGAGTAGAGGCTTTTCACATCGATTAGCAGTATCTATTTGATGATACGTGGTTAATTCCCCTAAATATACTGAGCGGCAAAAAATCTGGCCTTCAAATGTATGCAGAATCGGTAATTTTGTATGAAGGGTGGGCCAAATTTTGTGCCGCTAAGTATATATTTGCTACAAGATATTATCTGTGATTATCTTTCATGGACTCCCGATATTTCGACGCAGTTCTATGCATATGATCGCGGGTAGACAACGGGTAGAGAGGTTCCTTTAGGTAGAAAGATATGGTGAATACGATTGCGAGTACCTGCGCGTTAGACAATAGTGCAGGGGTCACCAAATGGCGGACCGCGGTCCAGATCCGGATATGTAAAAAAAAACTTGTTACGTTTGTAAATAACTGTTTGCTTATTTAATGAACTCAAGTAGAAACTGACCGCGATGCTATTTTTACTTTAAAAACCGGACCCCCGAAAAAAATAATTGGTGATCCCTGTAATTGCGCATCAGGCTTAAGTTAGTTTCGTACATTTTGATTTGACACTACCAAAACCGCGCACTACTAAAACTAAATTTTTTCTGCCCTACAATGAGACGTAAGAATAAACAAGGTTTATAATTGAGTTTGGATTGATTACACTAATTCTCGGACAGGTACAGGTTCAGTTTTATAGGTTGATGTAGTTGAATAGGCGAAAATGACATTACCTAACCTAACCTAAGCAGATTAGCATCCTCGATGAAGTAGGTAAACGTAAAACTTACTTGTTTTCTTAAACGATCATAAACGCGAGGAAGGCTAAACTGCCACTTCCGACATTTTAATCTGTCAATTAAATAAGCCTACACAATTTGCGTGCATAATTTAATACGATAATTATTCTACGAATTTTAATAAGTTAAGATGTTATCGTGCAGCCAATTCGAGTGGCGAAAGACACCCTGAGATTAACGTATGTGCGTGAATTAGCATCGTTATGCAAGGGAAAGTGATGTCCGACCGAGAAAAAGGTAGTTACGCTGTTTGCAAAATTTATTGTGTGTCGTGAGTATTCTGTTAGGTTATTTCGTGGGTTGCGTAAATGTGACTATGTTATTTAGAAGCGTGAGCGCCCCTTATTTTCAGTGATTTTAAAAGACGTAACCGCGTTTGCGTCTTTGTTTGTGGAAATCCTGTAAATATTTTATGTGTCGTAAATCTTTTTTGCTAGTGTACCTAAGTAACGTAAATTATCACAGCTTTATAAATAAATAGCTTATACATTTCATTTTTCAATGGCATTCATTGCTTACATGGAAAACTTTGAATTCTTAGCGACTACACGTAAAAAATACTTAAAAAATATATTATTCAAGTTTAGTAATGGGTGCCAATTCCCGTTTTACTGGGTTCCAGTGCTCTGCGCCTGCGCTGATGTTCAGAAACGCTTGAGTGGTTGAGTGCAACATTTTTTTTTCTATAAGTACACCTGTTATCTGTATTGCGTACTATGTGGTGTACAATAAAGTCATTGTATTGCATTGCATACCCTTTCACCCAACAAAATTACCTGTACCCGACCAGCATTTAATTTAAATTATTGACAAAGCTCTTACCTAATGCTGTAATTAAAAATAAAATAACATTGAACCTTCAAACCCATAAATAACCCATTGTTATTTTTCGATTACTTATTATAGCAAAAGAAGTATAACTCTCAAGGATGTCTCAACACCAGGTGCGAAAGAATAGAGCAACAGTCATTTTTCCCATTTAATTATTAATCAATTAACTCCCAAATTACAAGCATACATATTCCATTCAGCTGTGTTATGACACTTGACATTTACTGTCAAGTTGACGCAATTTGACCTTAATCTCCTTGAGGTAATTTATGTGGAATTGTTCTCAAATAACAGGTGTTTTCATTGATAAGCGGGTATTAGTCATAAGTTGTTTTTAATTGTTAATTGTTGGTTTTTGATATGCACTCTTTTGATTAAATGAGTAACATCTGTCAGAAGACGAATCACATTGAAATATTTGTTTATGCCATTAGCTATCCATCGATATACATATAATATTTAATCGCATTGACTAGTTCGTAAGAGGATTTTGAATGAATGACGATGTACTTTAGTTAAATACAGTCGACTCTCGTTAATTCGAAACTCGAGAGGCTCTTAAAATAGTACGAATTATCAAATGGTTTAAACCATATGAAGAGATGCGTCGAGATATCAGGATGAGCTCCCGGTAGAGCTAAAGGTAATCGTGTATATCCCCCAAATAAATAGTATCTATCTAGACCAGATTTTTTTACGTATGATTATGTATGAGGGGGTGCAAATTGGTTCAATGTATGCAGATGCATACATGTGGTAGATACCACGCGTAGGTATGTAGTATATCTATAATCCAAGTCAGCGCAACCGGCGCAGTGCTCCTTTTGCTTTACGAACTTGGCTGAAACACTGCCGTGTGTCATTCACTTAACCACCTTTTCTCTTATGATGACGGTAGATTTTAGATTTTCTTTCCTGTAGATCTTTAGCATGACGTTTCTAGACTAGAAGTTTTACTAAGTATTTTATATTACCTTGTATAATAAAAATTAGTAGGTAGGTAAATATAAAAAATAATCGTTTATTCGTTTGCTAAAAATACATTTTAACATTAGGTTGGTGCCTCTTTTTAAGTATACGTGATACCTGTTCTAAGAGGCACCGCTCTTTCAGTGGTTATCTGTTTTTACATTTGTAAATAAAATGATTCGATAAAACTTCAGTCATAGTAAAATTGTTATAAGTGCGTGTATCATAGGTAAGTACTCAAGTACATTATCGCCATACCTACTACCGAAAGTTATCTCGCCAACCAAAACTGCAAATACCTACTTATTCATTTAACATTATGTATGACTTAAATTGTCCTACTTTAAGCATGGTCACCCTAATTTTGATTTGACATTTAAGTATAACTTTTTAATTTCCTGCCACCTTGAAGGGTTGAATTACTTGAACAATTTGAGGAATTAATAAAATCCAATCAGACAACCAGATCAGAAATACTGTCCATGAACATTTTATTACCTACGTCAAAAATTCTATTTTAAATTCGCATTCTAAGCAGAATTTAAAAGTAAAAATTAGCATTCTGAACGTACGGCGTACTAAACAGGATGTATGTACGCTTGATAGCTTTTTAATAGGTAGGTTAGTTTAAGGCGAACGTCCTTTACAACTTTTAAATTACTCCCTGAATCAAAGTTAAGCTTTTTGTTTACCTTAAAGTTGTGTCAAGGTACAGTCACCAGCACCAATATCTGACACAACAAGCGTGCATAAATATCTGATACGACTCTATTTCTAGGGCCGGAAGGACGTGTCAGATATTTTTGCACGCTCCGCTGTGGCAGATATTAATGCTGGTGACTGTACCTACTCAGGTCGGGTAGATTACAGACATGGAAGTATTTTTATTAAGTATCATTAGGTAGATAAATTATGTCTATGTTGCGTTTAGATAGGTAATCGTCTTGTAGGGCTGGGCATGAATTTCTTTTGTACTGTTTGTAGACCTAACGTCTAACCCAAGTGGTACCTTTTTGGACGTGTTTTAAACATTTTTATGACACAAAAGATGTAAATTTCTTACCTTTCCAAGTGGAATCCAATAAGCCTGTTTAAAATTTATAACTCACTCTTCAAGTTCCTAATGCAGGTAAACAATAATCATAAAATTATGCAAGTTGCCAAATCCATACACAGCGCCCGAAAACCCGTTTCCAACAGACCTACGTGGTAAACTCCAAATTAAAAACACTTGGCATTATAAAACTTCACTCCAAAGTTTTCGGTTTTAATTTAAAAACTTTAAACGTCAATATTATGTTCACATGAACACTTTTTTCAAAAACACAATATGGCGTCAAGTTGACGCATGCGCGGAACGTTCGCGCCTTTCGTCGACGAAGGAAAGACTGTTGAGAGCCAATCGGCGTCTTGCATTCTCCGAAGATTGTTTTGAGAATACCAAAGTAACATTATCAACTTTACAACTGTATTTTAGACGAAATAACACTTTATACTTACAGTTTTAAAGTTGCAATGTGATCTTAAAAACGGTAAACTAAATGTGTTTGCTTGTATGACACTACTAAGTTGAAAAGTCGTTGCGTATCTTTAGAATAAGTACAATACTGATGCTTTTCCGTAAAATTGGTTTATACTAAGTTAGTTAAGCATTATCACCGTCATGCTATTTTTAACTTTAATCAAGTTAAACATAAATTTGTGATTGGCGTGAATTACACCAATAAAGTAAAGAAGTCTATAAGTTGACTTTTATGATACCTTAATTCATTTAAGTTAGAGTATAGTTTTGTGTAATTGTGTGTTAAGTGAATGGAGAACAAGTTTTATCTTATTTAAGACCTTAGTTGTGAAGGTTTTAAGAGTTAATATGCGTTAGAAGTGCGGCAAATAAGTTGATCACCTCAGAAGAAATGCTTTGGCCTCGCGAGGTATGCGAGGCTTGGTTTGATGCAGAATTTAAAATAAGGTATGTTGTTGAGTGTTGATATACCTACCTAGTGATGAAAATCTTTTGTATAAAATTTAGATTTGTTTATAAAGTCGTCAACAGATGTCACCATAAATTAAAATATTACTTTATTCGGTACACAAGAAACAGTATTAGCACGGAATAACTAATAGTACTACCGGTATTAGTACCTATAGAGAAACGGTACAATTTTTACCCGACGGTCCGAAGGAAGGAGAGTTATGTTCATAATCATCATTTCAGCTCATTCTATAACTACCGTCCCACTGCTGGGCAGTCTTCTCTCAGGACGAGAGGGCTTGGGCCGTACCGTAGGACCGGGCAAATTTGCTCGCTTTCTGCAAAAATTGCTTATTAAATGTTTTGAATTAAAAGTCTACCTATACTTCGCTTTGCATACCTACCTATTATTTATTCCTTGGTTGTGTCGTTAACAATCTTTTCTATCTCTACTAATATTATAAATGTGAAAGTAAATCTGTCTGTCTGTTACGCTTTCACGTCGAAACCACTGAACCGATTTTGATGAAATTTGGTATATATAAACCTCAAGGATCAACATAGGATACCTTTTATTCCGGTAGTTGGCGCCACCGCGCGATAACCTAGATCTGCGCAGACGAAGTCGCGGGCATAAGCTAGTAAACTATAAAACGATCTTCAGGCAGTCTTGCAGCATGACGGGACTCTAGTCTAGGCACCGATTATGGAACTTCATTGATTTTGTGGGCGTCGGCACGGTGCCGAGGGTGGAAGTAACTTCCCTCTATAAAGCTAACAATATTCATACCGCTGTCTTCAATATGTTTCCAATTTCTAACTCACGGCAGTAAAAAACACAGCACTTCCGTTGATATAAAACAAACAACCGTACAGGTGGCCAAATCCGGAACTAAATTACTTTGTACGATGGTGGGCACTTCGTCGACAGTGGCGCCATTACTGGGTGAAAAAATAAATTGGTGTTAAGAGACTTCCTGTCAAAAGTAGGTTTAGGTTTTGTTCGGACGCTAGCTGAATGTTAATGTTATGGTGAAAGGCCAGTAGTAGTTGCTAATAATCCTCATGTTTTTAACAAACTTCCGAAAAAGAAGTTTCTCAGCTCGTCGAATTCTTATTTATTTTATTTTTATAATAGTTGTTGTCCGTGAATTCATACGCAAAATTCAGTTATCGCGCGCCCTCTGAAACAACCCATTTCTTGAGGATAAAAGGTAACCTATTATTTATTCTGGTCCTCTACTAAAAGCTTTTAAAACTACCTTTTTCTGAACTGTATTTTTTTTCAAGGATAAGTCATTTTCAAAATGATAAATAAAACACACTTTTGCGTCCCATTTCAATATATTTCATATATTTCCACCTATTTATTTAAGCGCCATCTAGCGGCCCGCAAGCAAACTGAGATCAAGCCAAGCAAACCTTATAACCTAACTGCTATCAATTTAATTCTAATTAAAGTACTAAGATATAAAAAACACGCTATGTTTTGTACTAAAAACTACTCAATAAATAATATTTTTTGATAATACTTTATAGTTACATTTAGGATTCCGAAATATCTTTGCATTCAGTGACATTAACTAAACTAATTGTGAAACACAAAAAAAGAGATAAGTAGTGGATTTTAAAGTGCATAGGTATATACCATGGACTTATAACCTTACCTACCTTACATTTTTTTTATTTCCTATTTGCACAATAAAGAGCAATACAGAATTATTGTATTGTATTGTAAAGAGTGAGGTGGTAAAGAGTAAAGAGTAAAAAGTGGGGGTGAAGTTGGTATTTGGATATGGGTGGGGTCTCTAAGATCCGAGCTTAGGGATTTCTATAAAAAGCCCGTCTTCCCACTGCAGTGCTTTGATGGTGGAGCACAGGAATGCAGGTACCAACAAGTCCGATCTGTCCACGTCCCCGTCGTACCCCCTGGGACCTTCTGCGCCCGTACTCTATGTGCGAGCACCATCTCTTTCAGAGCGCAGATGCTAAGGGCAAAGGGCGAAGGCGAGCAACTGGCGCCTTAAAACTGGTTTCAACTCGGGAAGGGACGATACCTGAAAAGAAACGGAGTTAGGTCTTGAGCTCTAAAGTGGCAGCCCCACTAAAGGCCTAGGACGCAGGGGGTTAATCACCCACTCGTCTGAACACAAACGATTGTGAAAGGAACAGTAAAACTTACGGACCGGATTTTAAACCAACGACCTGGCTACCCAAAAACGGCTAACGAATTTACTTTATGTACATGGAACTTAAGAACACTATACAGACCAGCAGGCCTCCAACTTTTATGCCAACAACTCACAAATCACAGAGCTGATATAACAGCTGTTCAGGAACTTAGGTGGTTGGGACATGGCGTCATTGATAAGCCAGATTTCACAGCATATTACAGTTGCAATGACAGGCATCATACCTTTGGAACGGGTTTCTTCGTGAGCAAACGCTTAAAGCATATTGTAATTGACTTCCAACCAATTAATGAACGCATGTGTAAAATCAGACTTAAAGGTAAATTCCAAAATTACACTATCATTAATGTGCACGCTCCGACGGAAGATACGGATTCGGAAGAAAAGGAAAGATGGTATTCCGATGTGGAAAGCGTATACTCAAAATCTCCCAAAGGTGACATAAAAATCATAATTGGGGATCTGAATGCAAAGGTAGGAAGAGAAGCCGTATACCGGCCGACTATAGGCTCCCACAGCCTCCACGAAACATCTAATGACAACGGCACGCGTCTCATTGATTTGGCAACTTCCCTAGGAATGGTCGTCGGTAGCACACGCTTTCCACATAAGAATATCCATAAGATAACATGGGTCTCGGCGGATAACGTCACCAGAAATCAAATCGACCACATTCTGATAGACGGGAGGCACTGCTCTAATCTTCTGGATGTCAGAAGCCATAGAGGAGCAAACATCGACTCCGATCACCATCTGGTTGTATGCAAAATAAGAGCGCGCATATCGCGGATCAAGTACACTAAAACAAAAAAGACAAAGAAGATCGATATATCAAGGCTGAAGAGAGAGCAGAATGTCAAATGTAAATATATGGATACAGTTTGCAGAGAACTTATGAAGTTGGGTGAAGGAAACAGCAATGACGATTCTAATAATGAGTGGCGAAATCTTAGGGAAGTTCTATATACGGCTGCTAGTGAAATTCTAGGATTTGAAGAAAAACCAAAGCGTAACGAGTGGTTTGATGATGAATGTCAAAAAGCCACTAATGGGAAAAATGAGGCATACAGATTAATGCAACAGAAATATACCCGCAGACGGAGAGAAGAGTATAAGGAGCAAAGAAGACGAGAAAAATACCTACATAAGAGAAAGAAAAGATTGTATGAAGAACAACAACTGCGTGAGATTGCATCCAGTTACTTGCAGAAGGAAACTAGGAACTTTTACAAGCAAGTTAACAGTGGACGGAAGGAATTCAAACCGAGAATCACAGCATGTAGAAGTAAGGATGGGCAGCTACTCAATGATAAAACTGAGATCATTAAAAGATGGGCCGAATACTTTCGTGAACTCCTTAACAGCTCAGTAGTACAGACAAACCCACTTTTTGATCTGGCACCGGAAGTTCAATCAAACAATCAACAGATCGATGATGTTTTAGGTCCCACGCTAGAAGATACCAGGCAAGCCATCCAACTCATTAAAAATAACAAATCCCCGGGAATGGACGACATCCAAGGAGAGCTCATAAAATATGCTGGAACTGACTTCGAGAAGGAATTTCACCATCTGGTCCTCCAGATTTGGAACAATGAAAGAATGCCTGATGACTGGAACACATCTGTTATTTGCCCCCTACATAAAAAAGGTGACATATTGGAGTGCAACAATTACAGAGGAATATCTCTTTTGAACACCGGTTACAAAATTTTTGCCAATATGCTTTTCAATAAATTGAAGCCATATGTAGAATCCAGCTTGGGGGAGTATCAATGTGGGTTTCGGCCAAACAGATCCACAATAGACCAAATCTTCTCACTTAGGCAGATCCTTGAAAAAACATTTGAGTTCAACGTCGACACCCACCATCTTTTTGTTGACTTCAAGGCTGCATATGACAATGTGCACAGAAATTACCTGTACCAGGCTATGATGGAGATTGGCATCCCAACAAAGCTCGTGCGCCTGACAGAGATGACTCTAAGAAACTCTCAGAGCGTTGTGAGGGTTCAAACAGAGCTATCAGAACCCTTCAGAACCAACGACGGCTTAAGGCAAGGAGATGCGCTCTCGTGTCTACTGTTCAACATCGCTCTCGACAAATGTATCCGCGACTCAAAGATCGAGACCAAAGGCACTATATACCACAAATCCGTCCAAATATTAGGGTATGCAGATGACCTCGACGTGATAGGAAGATCACTGCCTGCAGTGGAGAGCGCATATCTTGCTCTTGAAAAATCAGCTGCGGAGGCCGGTCTTCAAGTTAACATGGCCAAGACTAAGTACCTGAAAGCGTCAAAAGACCAGCAAGCACTGCCACAAGGAATCAACGTTGGCAATAACACCTTTGCTAGCGTCAATGAATTCGTATACCTTGGGTCCTTAGTAACCGATAAGAACGATATGTCTTCAGAAATAAGCAGGAGGATAATGTTCGCTAACAAGTGCTACTTCGGTCTGCTAAGATACTTTCGCTCGAAACTTCTTTCAAGAAGCATAAAACTTCTTCTGTACAAAACCTTACTAAGGCCCGTACTCACCTATGGATCTGAATGTTGGGTACTGAGCAAAAAAGATGAAAATTCCTTGTTGGTATTTGAGCGTAAAATACTAAGGCGCATCTTCGGAGCTGTGATGGAAGACGAGACATGGCGAACGCGTTATAACCACGAGCTATACCAAATGTACGATGAGGCAAACGTCATTAAGACCATAAAGATCGGACGCCTGCGATGGGCAGGTCACGTGGTACGAATGGATGAGGCCAGAGTACCCAAACGCCTTCTCGAAGGCCGGCCGGAGGGCCGCAGGAGTAGAGGCAGGCCTAAGCTCAGATGGTTGGACGGCGTCGAACAGGACACCAAGAACCTGGGGGTGATAAGTTGGAGAAGAAAAGCCATGAACAGATCGGAATGGAGAGATTTACTGGACCAGGCTAAGGCCCACCCGCGGCTGTAATGCCTCAGATGATGATGATGATTGTAAAGAGTATAAACAAATAAACAAACTTATACCTAAACCGAAGCTATCTAACACACTTGGAATGGTTTTAGACAAAACGGCCGCAGAGTGAATAGGCTGTTACTGAACCAATAAGTCACATTTTCGGTCTTATCTGCACTTACTGCCAAATGATCGCAACTTTTATTTAAAAAAAAGTGATAACGCTGGAGCGGCAGCATAGAACCTTACGACAGCGGTATATTGTTGAGACTCTATTGTACGGAATGTAAATGAATATCACATACAATGTGCTGCCACCTAGCGTGGAATAGCGGAAAGGTAATTTACAGCTTTTAGAAAAAAAAGTAGCTATCACCTGATAGAATTTCCAAAAAGTAAAATTAACTCTAACCGAAAGTATTTAGATTCAACACGGTTGAATACCTGGCTACAGAACTTATCAAACCCAAATTTGACAGCGAAATTTTTTACTCGTGTCTCGTTGACATGCCATATCCACTTATTTTTTTATTCAGTGTATGTATGTGCGAGTAGGACACCGTCCTGTTTGGTTGCTCTCACTCTGATCGCTTCCTTTAGTCTCCTATCAAAAGCTTCCAACTGTCTTTCAGTAGGGTCAAAATGATTGGCTATTAAAAGTTGGCACGTAGTTCAGTGTAGGTTAAAAGTCCATAGTTTACATAAAACTTAAATTTAACATCTTCACCACCACAAAATAAACGAAGTGACGTGCTCTGTACGGCACAGAAAAACCAGCGACAAATCAACTTGATTTTTAATTACATTGCAGAAGGACTAATTTCGAGTTGAATGCTGGTCATGTATGGTTGACCGTGGCGTGTGAGGCATTCCATTGGCTTTTACGACTAGTTGACTGGCGGTGAAGAGGTTAAGAAGCAGATGCCCTTGCCTCCGCTACTGCATCTTGTGTAACACCCGCGCTGTTAGTTCTTAAAACATGTGCATTAAACTCAACCGTATTGTGAAACAAATAAGTGAATTTTTAGATATCCTTGTGCACTTAAGACAGCCCTCTATTATTGATGGCGTAAAAGGTGTACATCTTTTTTGTGTACTTACACATTAACAATTATTATTTAGTATAAAAAAAGAAAAACAGGTTCAACTATACAGTAACTAACTTCATCACAATTGCCAGTCCAAAGAATAAAATATAAAACATAATATTAGAACCTTTATATAGTTTTGTATGTAAATTACGAGGCGGATCAGGACGTTGATTTTTTGGAAGCATATCTGTGAAAATACCATAAGAAAGGAGTAAAAAATTAACACTTTTTAGCCCTGGAAACCATAGATTAGATTTTTAGTCTGAAATAAATATATAGTAGATTGTGTTGGCAAATCGTCTAACTAGCTAACGCCATACAAAATCTATGGGAGGATCCGTTAATTGATGGCGTTATCATCTCTGTTAGCCAAAATTTTCAATTTGAGCTCTATATTTGTGGCAATACACAGATATTAATCATTCGAATGGTGTTTTCAAGAATGTGATTCCAAAAATGGACTCCAGGCGGTTGAGTGCGCAGTGGTAAAACTTAAAAATACCCTTCTTCCATGTAGCACAGAAATGATATAAGTAGAACATATAATAAGTAATACATTTTTATGTCCCGATTTTAAGTTAAATTAACAAAATTAACATTAACAATTTTGATTTCAATTTTAAACAAGTAACAATCGGTGCTTAGTTACGATTTTTTAAGTAATAGGCTTAACTAATAAATTCATGTCAATTACATTACATTTGTTATCATAATAATAATAAAACATTAAAAGTATGCCCCTGGCAAATTTTGTTTTAACACATATATAACAATAAAGATCAGTATTTTGAACATGAAACTACCGTGAGACTCACTCATATTAAATATAATGACCCGGATAACTCACGACTTAAATCGAGTTTAGCTCGTCATGTTTCGGGCTAATCCGTAGCCCTTCGTCTCCGGAGTTACGCGACTCAGGGCTACGGATTAGCCCGAAACATGTCGAGCTAAACTCGACTTAAGACGTGAGTTATCCGGGTCATTATATTTAATAAAAGATCAGTATGTTTATGGCTGCGTTTTGAACCAGAAATGTGCAAGGAATATTTTTCATGAACCAATAGCGATACTTCAATTACCTCGCCTCGCTCCACTTAGCTGGTTCCATTAGGCCGCGACCACATTAAATCACTCGACGCTCGTTTCCAGTGTCAAATCTGGTCACGTGACATAGCGATAAAGCTGAAAATGTTGAGCTTTACTGAAAAAAAAAGTCTTCAATTTCGGCAATACCACTGTTTTTTTTTTGATTTGGACCACTGCCTCGACTGCTACTAAATGAGATTAAGAAATCAACTACCAATGGCAAGATCAATCCTGCAAGAAGCCATTTTGTCGCTGCTGCTCGATGCGGCGAATTGACGCTACTTTTTCGAGTCGCGGGAAATTCAAAATCACCTTCAAAATGGGGTCACGTGACCCGATTTATCGCTGCAATCGAGCGACTGCATGTGGGGGCACTTTTAGCTGTGCTGTGCGAAGATTGGTAATTGAAGCGTTTCTATTGGTTATGTAAAACACATTCCTCGTTCATCCTCATCTCTGGTGGAAACTCAGCCTTAATGAAGCCCACCGTGTAATATTTGGTAATTCCCACGGGAACTTCACAAAATATCGGAATTACAATTCGATTTCCGGATGGAACAAGCCAGGGGCATCAGCTTAAGGTACTATTCCATAAATTACATACAATGACTAACATTAAAATTAATCAACTACTTCACCTACTTCCTTTTACCGCGACGACAACATCCCAGTTGTACAATACTGTCGCATTTGGACCATATTTTAAGGCGAAAACTGCACATTTTTCTTTGGAATTCTTTGAGATTCGAACGCAAAAAAAAGAATACGAATATCAAAGGAATAAAACATAAAAGCAATAAAAATTCAATTGAAATGAAACCAGTACAAAACAAAATGTCTATAAATATAATTTATAAAAGAAATTTTACGGAATTCTATAGATTCGAAACACGAAGTACCGAAAACGCACATATGCGTTTAAATTACTACATAAGGACTAATATTTCGTCAGTCGTAAGTGCATGTTAATATAGCTTAAAAAATTGTTTTTCCGTTCGATAAACTTTGATTTCGTGTATTTTTGATACTACCTCAAACTTTAAGGGCAGTTAGTGAAGGCTCTAATTATCACATTTTATTGTTTTAGTCAAAAAAATTGACTTATTATTTTCCTTTCAAAATGAATTAGCACGCAATGTATCGCTACGTGATACTACTTTGTTTTTATTCAAAACGTCGCGCTTGTTGACGTGACAGCTGTCACAGAACGTTTCTCTCTCGTATCCAATTATAGTACGCATTACATTGCTGCTCGAAAATATTTCAAAAATTAATTACGCTCTGGTAGTTAATTCTAAATTAACAATTAGTTTTGATATCGGTTCACAGCACTTAAATCTTCGTCTGGTTACAGTTTGAGGTAGTATCAAAAAGACACGCTGTATACCGCGACTGACTGAAGTAGCATTACAAATAAGAACGTTTCCGAGAAAATACGACGCGAAAGGATTATTCCCTCCATCTCTATCGCATTACATGGCTTTTTTGCTGACATAGGGGGGCTACTACGAAATTCAAAGTTCGTGTCGTGCCGTCCCTCTCACTCTCTTATTAAATAATATAAGCGTCAGCGGGACGGCAAGATACGAAGTTCGAATTTTGCACTTCGTACAGGGCCAGTTTTCGGATTCCAAAATGGCGGAGCACCGGGGGATTGGAACTGTAAACTCGCGAGATATATCAAAGAACCACTAGTAGTATATGCACGTCCCACTGCTGGGCACAGGCCTCCTCCCAGAATGAGAGGGCTATATGTTTCTATCAGCCGGGCACTATCCAGGCGTCCAATACGGCCGCCCAGTCGATTTGCTTGAAGTAGGGGTGGTTTTTGATCTCGTCGACGCCGCCGCGGCCGAGCCGCTCCGCCGGGTCGTACGTTAGCAGCTGCAAACAACAATACTCTTATTAACGCATTCACTGCCACCTGACTTCCACAGATGCCGCCGACGCACATGTGCGTTCAAAATGTGTGAATAATTATGACAGCGGCACCGGGCGAAGTTCCGAAATCGCATATGTGCGTCGGTGGCAGTGAATGCGTTAACAAGGGGCGTAGCCCAGCTCTGGCCTGGGGGGCAAATCACATTTTTATACACACTAACTACACGAAAACTCCGAAACGAAACACAAGATATAAACATGTAATTTATATATGTAAAGTCTGGTCGCGGAGCACGAAGGATTTGGTACAATGACCTTTCACTATGTGTCTCTGTTGCTCGCGCGTGAATATTTGCCGTTCCGCTCGCACAGATGAATTTGTACGAATGCGACGTCAAATATTCACGCGCGAGTGACAGAGACAAGTAGAAGTTCGTGTTCCGCGACCGTACTTCAGCGTGTAGGGAAAGCACCCGCCAGAAATTTGTCTTTATAAACAAATTTAAATATACATTTTTTTTTTCAAAACTTAACGCATTAAGGTGCGACCAAACCGCTGCTTAAAAAACGGTGACGGAATCGCAGTGACGCATCGTATGCGCACCGTTTTTTTGCATGCTTTCTACACCGCTGCTTAAAATACGCAAACGGTGCGGGATCGCAGTGACGTGCCGTAAACGTCACGACTTTTGTTCTTCTTCTTCTCTTTTAAAATATGGCTTTTCTGTCCTAATTAATAGGACAATTTCGCCAGTGTCAAGGTAAACTCTCTTTGAGAGGGACGTTGTACGGTGGTTGTAGTTTTTGCAACTTGATAGTAAAATTCCAGAAACCACGTGGAGACAACTTGCGCATTAAAAAGTGTCAGACACGAGAGCAATATAGAATTTGTGATCACTGTTCACTGTTAAGGTTAATCGCCGCATAAAACACTATCAAAATTATACTTCAACTAGCCAAAGAAACAGAAATAGTAAAATTTGATAATGTCTACATCCGCCATATTCGATAATGCTACAAATCGAATCGACTTTTGTTCGGTAAAGACCTTAAGTTTACGACACGTCACTGCGATTTCGTATTTTAAGCAGCGGTGTGGGAGCAGCAAGCATCACCTTTATAGTCAAAGTCAAAATATCTTTATTGAAGTTAGGCTATAACAAGCACTTATGAATGACTACGTGTACAGCATACAATTTCCAGGGGAAAGGGCAGCTGCCCTACCCTAGTTATGGTTTAAATGATAGAACATTAGGTACCTGTGTGAGCAGAGACTCCACCTCCACGGAGAGGTCTTCAGGCAGCACCAGCACGGTGTGGCTCGTGAACACGCTCTTGTGGTAGTAAGACAACGGCTGGAAATCAACAATAAAGCGTTATCGTCATCATCATATCGGGCGTAGAACATCAATACAATACAATACAAATATTCTTTATTGATCACCAAAAGCAGTACAGAGACAACAAAAAAATAAAAAAAAAAAAACAAGTAGACAATAGGTGCTCTTACCGCTAAAAAACGACATCCACTGTTGGAAATAGGTTCCCCACAATCGCAATCAATCGAATTCGATAAAGTATAGATCTAAGGAAATCAGAAGATTTGCTACCATGATTATTGATTAGACTACCATGGTATACAGTGTGGAAAAATAAAGCAACTTTAACAAAACTATGACAGATATGCAAAACTAAATAACCTAACCTAAAGTTCAATACCTCAAAAACGGCTGAACCGATTTTGATCAAACAACTTAGAACCATCGCTAGAAAAACCGCGTTCAAATCGGTCCACCCGTTTAAGAGCTACGGTGCCACAGACAGACGCATATAGCGGTCAAACTTATAACAGCCCTCTTGCGTCGGGGGTTAAAAAGGTCAAATGTCAATTTACTATAATATCCCCACCAGTTAATCATTATTTTAGGAGTTTGTTTCTATGATAACCTATCAGAGCTACGGTACGGGCATGGCTTTAAAATGAAATGGTTACTTACAAATCCGCATATCAGCTCGTACATGATAGCCCCAAAGCTCCAATAGTCGCATGTCTCCCCGGCGGGGGAGGGGGGGTCCCGGTCCTCGTGGCCGGCGCACAGGGCCTGGTAGAGCTCGGGCGCGGCGTACAGATCCGGCGCCTGCCGCGCGGCGCAGCGGGCCAGCTGGGACAGGCAGGCGGCGGGGGGGCGCCCCACGAAGTACGTCAGGATCACCTGCCCGCCGTCGCTCAGGAGGATGTTGGACGGGTTCAGGTCCCTGACGGGTTAACATTGGTTACGTGTTGGTGTTGTTGGCTTACTTATTGTTGGGGGTGTTGCTTTTGTTGTTGCTGTACTAGTACTATAAGCAGTAGTAGTGATTAGTTCTTGTTGTTTTACAAATAATAATATATATAAGTAACAGCCTGTAATTTACCCATTGTCGGTATTAATATTAATACCATGCTGGTAGTGATGGTGTTTTTGTTTGTTTTGGTGTCGGTAGTGGCGTTATTGCCAGTATTGGTGACGATATAGTTATTAGTGGTGTTGTTGTTGTTGTTGTTGTTGTTGTTGTTGTGCACCTGCAGACGAGGCCGGCGTGGTGCAGGCTGTCGATGGCGGTCAGCAGCTGCGCGGCCCACGCGCGCAGGGCGGACGGCGGCAGCACTCCCCGCGACAAGCCCCGCTCTAACACATTACTGTTGTTGTTGTTGTTGTGTACCTGCAGACGAGGCCGGCGTGGTGCAGGCTGTCGATGGCGGTCAGCAGCTGCGCGGCCACGCGCGCAGGGCGGACGGCGGCAGCACTCCCCGCGACAAGCCCCGCTCTAACACATTACTGTTGTTGTTGTTGTTGTGTACCTGCAGACGAGGCCGGCGTGGTGCAGGCTGTCGATGGCGGTCAGCAGCTGCGCGGCCCACGCGCGCAGGGCGGACGGCGGCAGCACTCCCCGCGACAAGCCCCGCTCTAACACATTGCTGTTGTTGTTGTTGTGCACCTGCAGACGAGGCCGGCGTGGTGCAGGCTGTCGATGGCGGTCAGCAGCTGCGCGGCCCACGCGCGCAGGGCGGACGGCGGCAGCACTCCCCGCGACAAGCCCCGCTCTAACACATTACTGTTGTTGTTGTTGTTGTTGTGCACCTGCAGACGAGGCCGGCGTGGTGCAGGCTGTCGATGGCGGTCAGCAGCTGCGCGGCCCACGCGCGCAGGGCGGACGGCGGCAGCACTCCCCGCGACAAGCCCCGCTCTAACACATTACTGTTGTTGTTGTTGTTGTTGTGCACCTGCAGACGAGGCCGGCGTGGTGCAGGCTGTCGATGGCGGTCAGCAGCTGCGCGGCCCACGCGCGCAGGGCGGACGGCGGCAGCACTCCCCGCGACAAGCCCGCTCTAACACATTACTGTTGTTGTTGTTGTTGTTGTGCACCTGCAGACGAGGCCGGCGTGGTGCAGGCTGTCGATGGCGGTCAGCAGCTGCGCGGCCCACGCGCGCAGGGCGGACGGCGGCAGCACTCCCCGCGACAAGCCCCGCTCTAACACATTACTGTTGTTGTTGTTGTTGTGTACCTGCAGACGAGGCCGGCGTGGTGCAGGCTGTCGATGGCGGTCAGCAGCTGCGCGGCCCACGCGCGCAGGGCGGACGGCGGCAGCACTCCCCGCGACAAAGCCCCGCTCTAAAACATTATTATAGTATATTACACTTTACCCGCGGCTTTCTACGCAGTTGAATTTAAATTCCGCGATTAAAAAATGATATCGATTTTACTCAAGTTTTAAATCGAATTTAGCGCCGTGGCGTGTACTACGAGAGAAAGGGCTACAAATTAGCCCAAAACATGTCCAGCTAAATTCGATTTAAAACGTGAGTTGTACGGTATTTATTTCACTACGAACGAATGAGTCTCACGGTAGTTTCATATCGATAATTTTATCTTTTAAAATTCGGCAGATCTAATTGAAGCTTAAAGTTTCATATCTAAACGTTGCAAAAGAGTTTGGTTGGACTTCAGTTTCATAAAAGAGTACACGGAAAAATCATTTTCTTTATTGCACACCACAAATCAATACAAAAAAAACTATAAACCAAATTAAAATACAATTAAGTAGGTATGTACCAACTTAAAATACTTCGCTACAAATACTTTGACTTATAAAATATTATCTATGGAATTTTATTGTTTAAACAACGTTCAAGCACACTATGAGCGTTGTAAAAACACAACAAAAACTTTGGAATTCATAATAATGAAAGGATTAAAAGATTATACTTACCCTAAAACGACTAGGCGACTCCACAGCCCTTACATCTTCCGCCTCTCCTTCGACCTCTATCTTAACCTCTTCCACTTCTCCTTTCTCGTGCAACACCTTATCCACATTCTCCAGCAGCCGCTGCGAATTCTTCACAATCTCATCGACACTTTGTTCACTTTCACTTTCAACATTAACTTTAATATCACATTCAACTTCACTGTTATCTTTTTTTAATGGTTCACAAAAAACGTTTTCTAAGTTTAGTTCTCTAGCTGGCGTTTGGGGGGCTGATTTGACATAGTTTTTGATATAGTCAATTAGTTTTTCTCCCGGCGCGTATGTTAATATTAGAAATATGAGACTGTTTGTCTCTATGTAGGAGTGTAGAGGCACCATGTAGGGTATGCTGGTTGGCAGTACAAGCTGTCTGGTTTCGTTTGTTCTTTGGAGGAAGTATTCGTCGAATTCTGTGAGGTTGTTTGGTATTTTTTGTACGACCTGAAAAAATAAAGTATATTTTTAAGCTGTTCATAACATTGGCAGGTATAACACGAGTAAGACAGCCCCATTTGGAATGGAATGCAAGGGGAAATGCACCCCTTGGCATAAAAGAAAATATACCGAAAAAGATTAAAATACAGAATTAATCCCGTAAATGCATTCTCAAAAAAAAAAATCTACCAGCGTCCCTGTGCTCCGTGCAAGTCGATTCTTTCGACTGCCTTTTCGACTGCCATAATTTTATAAGTCATAATGTAATGTTTGTCATAATTTTCGTTAGTCAGTTTTTTTTTTGCCACTGAAACCGTACATTTATCATAAATTTTCAAATGGTCATCCTGTAGCACTCTATAGGTTAGGTTAGGTTTGTTTTATAACAATTGTAAAAAATAAATGGTTTCAGAGAAAAAAGAGTTATGTCAAACATTACATTATTTTCGACCAGTCGATATAGACCCCTTTTCTTCATTCAAGCTCTTCGGCAAGTCACTTATCTTTCTCTCTTTCAGTACGTGAGTCACCTACAAAGGGATACCATTCTAAGCTCTGACGACAATTATAATGATACCTTCATCCAAATAATTGTTATGGCATGAGATATTAGAGATTATGAACATTATAGAATGTAAATATTATCGAATGTATTATGGTATCTAATATTAGGGATATTGAATATTATAGCACTTAAAAATTATGGCATCTGATATTAGGGCAAATGAAGATTATGGCAAGTGACCATTATGGGTAATGAATACCTTTCCGAGCTCTGATGACGATGATTAAGCAAGTGATACCTTCATAGCGTAGCAGGCCTGTTCCCCCTTATGCAGCACCAGCATCATTGTATCAGCTAAGACGGCCAGCACCCGGTACAACGCCAGGTCTTCGTACGGCCGCCGCAGCATGCTCAGCGGCACCGGACAGTGCAGCCGGGAGGGGCGCGGCGGGATCAACTGCATTAGTATACTATTTTATGCGACAGTTGTATAACAGATGTCAAAAAAGCGAGTACCGTGAGTTACGATGTGAGCGTAGCGAACATTGTTTTTTTATGTAATAGCAGACAAACGAGCAGACGGTTCACCTGGTGTTATGATTTGTAATTTAATTACCGTTGCCCATAGACATCTGTAGCACCATCACCACTGCAGATACGTTGCCGGCCTTGCACGAAATCGTACACTCGCTTTTGTAAGACGGCACGAGCTTTTGACTTATTAAAACAACGTCGCATACAATACTTTTTCAATGACTACGACGTGCTTTTTAAATAAAACACAAAATTACAAAAATGTTACTTTTTAGTTTTTTTTACCTATTAAAAAAAAACAGTAAACGAATGAGAAATATGAAAATGTCAAAATTTGTCTATTGTAAACTTTGCCTTTAATTGACGTTTACTTGCCAGTTGCCACTCACTATATTGAAAACACGTGTTGCTCATGATGATAATATGCCAAGTGGTGGCAGGGGGCAGGAACCGTAATGGCCCAGTGGTTTGACCATGTCCTCTTAAGCAGAGGCTCTTTGTTTCAAATCCGTGCTCGCACCTTTGAGTTTTCAAATTCAAATTCGAAATATTTTTATTTTCATAAACAAGGGTATAACTTGGTCTTACATAAGTCATAGGATCCATTCCTTGTTCCTTATTTCGAAATTCATAAGCGAAATTACATTTACTTTACGGTGAAGAAAAACATCGCCGGGATCAATCCTGCGAAGCATATCCTTGGTGTGTGTACAGTTCCCAATCAACACTGGAACTGAGAGGGGTGTATCTCTTTACCGGCCCGGATAATACCGACCCGATTATTCGTGTACAGTCACCAGCATTAATATCTGCCACAGCGGAGCGTGCAAAAATATCTGACACGTCCTTCCGGCCTTAGAAATAGAGTCGTATCAGATATTTATGCACGCTTGTTCTGTCAGATATTGGTGCTGGTGACTGTACGTACACGCCCATACAAACTCTTGTCAAACTGACATTATTTTTTTATGGGCGTATACACCAAATATCGGGTCGGTATTGTCGTGTGGAGGCCTGTACACATCAGTGGGACAGTCAGCGTCATATAGTACGTAGCAGTCAAGATCACCAAATACTTGGAAACATACAAAATAGTCATTACCAGTGAATCAGTCAAAGCGGTCAAATTGTTCGAGACATCCATCGTGTACAAATATAGTGGAGCACGCACGTCGCCAAATACTTTATAACATTCAAGCCGACATTATACCGTAGCAGCCAAAGTATCCAAAAGTATGGGACACCGCAGGAAACTTGACTTTATTACATACCGTGTAATAGACTGAGAGGTGGCAGGAATTTTTAAAACGATCATGGAAACGGTTAGACTCATTTTTATGTGTTGCAGAGTGGTCTGCTGATGTGAATAATTTTGGTCTGCCTGCTCTCAGTGGGTGCAACTTTGAGATATAGCGCATAAAAGAGGCTTTATTGTTGCGAAAAAAAAACGATAACAGAAATGGTTAGTTTTAGTACATATTCAAAGTATGGCGTCTCCTCATGTGAAACGAATTGGTCTGCCTGCTCTCAGTGGGTGCAACTTTGAGATATAGCGCATAAAAGAGGCTTTATTGTTGCGAAAAAAAAACGATAACAGAAATGGTTAGTTTTAGTACATATTCAAAGTATGGCGTCTCCTCATGTGAACCGAATTGGTCTGCCTGCTCTAAGTGGTTGTATTTCAGAGCTATGATGCTCGCAAGATGCTTAATTGTAAAGAAAATTCAAGGTAATGGTAATCAATAAAATAAATCTCAGAGACCGTTAGTACTAGAAAGCTGTAATTTGGTATAAATATACTTATCTATCACGCCAACAAATTGATAAAATAAAAAAATAAAAAAACATTTTTTTAGGGTACCTCCCATAGACATAAAATGAGGGTGATTTTCTTTCTCAACTAACCCTATATTGTGGGGTATCGTTGGATAGGTCTTTTAAAACCAATGGGGGTTGCTAAGACGATTTTTCGATTCAGTGATCTGTTTGTGAAATATTCAACTTTAAAGTGAAAACTTTCATCAAAATCGAGCGTCTCCCCCTTCTAAAATCTAAACCGTTGGGTGGAAAAATTTGGAAAAATTAAGGATGGTAGTAAGTATATCAAATTTACAAGAAATATTATAACGACTAAGATTGTTTGAGAATTTGTAGTAGTTCAAGAGTTACTAGCAGCCTAAGGTATAAAACATACCTAAACTTGGAAGATTCCGTACACAATAAGAAATCCTTAGAAAAATATTAAGTACTCAAGTACTTAGGAAAAATCAATTTTTTCCTAATGGCTACGGAATCCTTTCTGGGGCGTGTCCGATACGCTCTTGGCCGGTTTTTGTTAATTCGACTTACTTGTATAAGAAGTCTTCTCTAAGAAGTTTGGCTAAGTGCCACTTGCAAGCGCATGAACGACACCGTCGGAGTTGAAGCGTCGTGAAATCAGGAATCGATTACGAAATCCCCATCTTTGTTACCAAAGCTGATTACACTATAATTATAACTGATTGCCGCAGATAGTCGGGCTCTCAGTTTATCGCGCTTGGTTATAAGTCACAGCGCCGTCTCAGTTCAAAGTCGTGGAGGTTTAGCCTTCACCTTAGCTCTCCACTCCTGTCGGTTAGCGGCCTCGTTCTCCCACTGAGACGGCACTATGGTGCAACTTTTCATGGTTCTCTTTAGCACGTCCTTATACTTCAAAACTTGTCCGCCATGCTTACGCTTGCCATCCTCAAGTTCTGACCAGAAGACGCGCTTCGTCACCCGCTGCTCTGACATTCGCGTAACGTGGCCGCTCCACCGAAGTGGTCGCCGCATGAGGTTGGACTCAATGCAACCTACCTACATTGGCTCTGCGCAGCACTTCGGTATTCCGCACATGATCAGACCATTTGATCCTTCAAACTTTTCGGAGGCATCTTAGGTGGAAACGGTCTAGCATGCGGATGTGCCTGTGATACGCGGTCCACGCTTCAGCAGAGTGCAATAAGTTAGGAAGGACGATGGACATGTACACAGAGATCTTTGTGACTAGTTTAAGGTCATGCGAACAGAAAACCTTGAAATCCAACTTACCGAATGCTGCAGCTGCAGCTCCGATTCGGCTGTTAATCTCGGCGTCAAGGTCACACACACACGCGCTAGCACACAACCTTGCTTCACCCCACAGGTAACGGGTAAGAAGTTTGATTGTTCACTGTCGAGAGCGACGCAGCACTGCATGTCGTCATGCAGGAGTCGAAGAAGTCTCACAAAGTTTTCTGTGCATCCTATCTTACTGTGTACCACCCATAGAGCTTCTCGAGGGACACTATCAAAGGTTTTCTCGAGATCGACGAAGCAGATGCACATGCGGCGGCTTTGCTCTCTGTTCTTTTCCTGTAATTGCCGCAGTGAGAAAATAGCGCCCAGATTAACAGCCAAATCGGAGCTGCAGCTGCAGCATTATATAAGTTGGATTTCAAGCTCTTCTGTACGCATGACCTTAAACTAGTCATAAAGATCTCTGTGCACATGTCCATGGTCGTTCCTAACTTATTGTACTCTGCTGAAGCGTGGATGGTGTATCGCAGGCACATTCGCATGCTAGACCGTTTCTACCTAAGATGCCTCCGAAAACTTTGAAGCATCAAATGATCTGATTCGTGTGTGGAATACGGAAGTGCTGCGCAGGTCAATGTAGGTGGCATTGAGTCCTACCTCATGCGGCGACAACTTCGGTGGTGCGGACACGTAACGCGAATTAGGTCGAATGCCAAACTGAGTCTCAGGCAATATTTTTTCAGAAAGTTCCTTAAGGCGGTTCATTAGGACTCGGGCAAATATTTTCCCAGGGACTTACATCAGAGAAGTACTCCTTTGTTCTTATATAAGACTTTCAAGGCTGATGGGACTCTCTCTTCTCTCCACATCAGCTGAAAGAGCTCCCATACGGCCGTATGCAATTCCTCAACGCCGTTTTTGAGCAGTTCACCCGGTATAAAATCAATTCCGACCGCGCGCTTATTTTGTTGTTGCTTAATACTTAGCAAGAACAACCTTGCTTTGTCTCAGCGGCTAGTCCAGCTTTATGTCAATAGGAAGTTGGGAAATTGAGCGAACGTGTTCCAGGTCAACCGACCTATCTACGTTCAGCAGAGAGTTGAAATGTTCTGCCCATCGCATCAGCACTTCTTCCTTACCTTTAAGAAGGCCTTCGCCACTAACAGGCTTAAGTGGGACTTTTGCAAGTGAAGTCGTGCCGATTAGCTTTTTAATTTCACCATAGAACTTCCCTAGCTGATTAGTATTTGCAAGCCACTGCAAATAGCGAGCTTTGTCTTGCCATCACTTGTCTTTTGTACCCCCTTTCTAAGGACTCCATCATTCTCATCAATCCAATCCTCGTGTTTTGGTTTTGGACTTTCAGACCTCAATCAGCATCAAGATCGCCATGATCTTATTAGAAAGAGGCAACGCAGCAATCAAGTCATAGTATATTTTCCTTGATCCCGAGATCCGTAAGCCTATCAACGGTTAGAGACGTCGGCTTAGTTCTACCAGATGTACAAGGCAAGCAGGATGGAGGCGGAGACGAAGTTTTGTGACAACAAGCCTATGATCGGTCCAGAAGTGTGCACCACGCATGACACGGGTGATTAGGACTTGGGAAACATCTCTTTGGAGTACGATGGCATAATCTATCAGATGCGTGTTTGGACCTTGGATGCATCCACGTGTTTTAATGCTTGGCGGGAAGTCTGAACATTGCGTTTGTAACTGCAAGATGAAATTGTGCACAGAAATTTAGTAGCAGCTGTCAGTTATCGTTCATTCTTCCTACTCCGTGTCTACCTAGAACATTAGGCCATGCAATAAAGTCCTGTCTGACTCTGGCATTGAAATCACCCAACAGAAGGATCTGCTCCCTGGGTCGTACACTCTCCATACAGTGACTCCACGGAGCTTATCCAACATACAACATGATAAAATTAAGGTAGTTGTTGTTATCCAGGTGGAGGCGCAAAGTGATCACGCGGTCCGAGATGTGCACCGGATTCTCTTGTAACTTCTTAATGAGTTGATCCTTGAACCGAAAATCCTACGCCTGACCTTCGCGGCTCGGACGAGGCGAGTCCTTTCCAGAAGAATGTGTACCCGCCACCTTGCTCCACCAGCTCACCCTCATCAGCAAGGTGTGTTTCGCTGAGAGCAGCTACATCGATATTATAGCGAGAGAGTTCCCGAGCTACAATGGCGGTCTTATGCTCTGGGCAGGCGTTTTCATTACGATCAAGAAGAGTTCGCACGTTCCATGCACCAAATCTCATTTGCGATTGATTTATAGTATTATTATTATTTATTTTGATCACGTGTTTTAAGATGCGAAGGCAGCCGCGGTTACACTACACCTTCCGTGTGTTTTGCGTGAGCTTTTTTCAGGACACCTTTTCTAGCCCCTTCCAAGGCTAAGCAAAGAAAGCAGTACCACCCTTAATAGGGCTGCTCTGATGCTCCGGGTGCTGCCGAACCCTCTCAGTCCCCCCAGTGCAGAACGAAGCGACCACGGTGTCATACAACACCCCCAGAGCCGCCCACGTGTTGGCCTCAGACAAAGCCCGGTTGCATCAAACCAAAAGCTTTCTACTTCAGCCATTCGCCGTGGGACTTTTTTGCTTCTAATATTTGTATAAATGAATACGGACTCCTTAATATGTAATGGTAATTCACCGTTTCACTTGATACCCAGTAGAGGATTACAAAGAAAAGTCAAGTAATCGTGAAACCAGGAATCGATTACGAAATCCCCATCTTTGTTACCAAAGCTGATTACATTATATTATATAAGTTTTGAGGTATAAGGACGTGCTAAAGAGAACCATGAAAAGTTGCACCATAGTGCCGTCTCACTGGGAGAACGAGGCCGCTAACCGACAGGAGTGGAGAGCTAAGGTGAAGGCTAAACCTCCACGACTTTGAACTGAGACGGCGCTGTGACTTATAACCAAGCGCGATAAACTGAGAGCCCGACTATCTGCGGCAATCAGTTATAATTATAGTGTTATCAGCTTTGGTAACAAAGATGGGGATTTCGTAATCGATTCCTGATTTTACGACGCTTCAACTCCGACGGTGTCGTTCATGCGCTTGCAAGTGGCACTTAGCCAAACTTCTTAGAGAAGACTTCTTATACAAGTAAGTTGAATTAACAAAAACCGGCCAAGAGCGTATCGGACACGCCCCAGAAAGGATTCCGTAGCCATTAGGAAAAAATCAAGTACTTAATATTTTTCTAAGGATTTCTTATTGTGTACGGAATCTTCCAAGTTTAGGTATGTTTTATACCTTAGGCTGCTAGTAACTCTTGAACTACTACAAATTCTCAAACAATCTTAGTCGTTATAATATTTCTTGTAAATTTGATATACTTACTACCATCCTTAATTTTTCCAAATTTTTCCACCCAACGGTTTAGATTTTAGAGGGGGGAGACGCTCGACTTTGATGAAAGTTTTCACTTTAAAGTTGAATATTTCACAAACAGATCACTGAATCGAAAAATTGTCTTAGCAACCCCCATTGGTTTAAAAGACCTATCCAACGATACCCACAATATAGGGTTAGTTGAGAAAAAAAAAATCACCCTCATTTTATGTCTATGGGAGGTACCCTAAAAAAATGTTTTTTTTTTTTTTATTTTATCAATTTGTTGGCGTGATAGATAAGTATATTTATACCAAATTACAGCTTTCTAGTACTAACGGTCTCTGAGATTTATTTTATTGATTACCATTACCTTGAATTTTCTTTACAATTAAGCATCTTGCGAGCATCATAGCTCTGAAATACAACCACTTAGAGCAGGCAGACCAATTCGGTTCACATGAGGAGACGCCATACTTTGAATATGTACTAAAACTAACCATTTCTGTTATCGTTTTTTTTTCGCAACAATAAAGCCTCTTTTATGCGCTATATCTCAAAGTTGCACCCACTGAGAGCAGGCAGACCAATTCGTTTCACATGAGGAGACGCCATACTTTGAATATGTACTAAAACTAACCATTTCTGTTATCGTTTTTTTTTCGCAACAATAAAGCCTCTTTTATGCGCTATATCTCAAAGTTGCACCCACTGAGAGCAGGCAGACCAAAATTATTCACATCAGCAGACCACTCTACAACACATAAAAATGAGTCTAACCGTTTCTATGATCGTTTTAAAAATTCCTGCCACCTCTTAGACTATAAGGTCCAATGATCCAGTTAGCTAGTCCTCTTTAATATAATGTGAACGGTGTTCCATTTTCAGTCTCTTGGTGCAAAATGCACATGTCATTACCTTTTCATTAAATAAAAACTCTTTATAATGTAATTATACTGGCAATTCAAGCCATATTAAAAGGAAATCCGTTAATCCGGAATTCTGACAATGTAAATAAAAATGTGAAAAAAGCCGTCAGGCTCCAAATGAAAGAGACGGAACGATCACTGACAAGTTGGTACTCTTTTCGGTGATTGTCAAAAACAAAAAGTAGAATCTGACGTGTTAATTCGCACTCAACACGAGATTAAACCTTAAACCTTTTATATAAAGCTCTGTTTTCTAGTGTGTCCCATACTTTTGGATATTATGGCTGCTACGCTATCAGTGGTGATGTGCGTGCTCCGATTTATTTGTACGCGATGGATGTCCTGAGCAATTTGATCGCCTTGATTGGGTCAATGTTAATGACTATTTGTATGTTTCCAGTATTTGGTGATCTTGACTGCTACGTACTATATGACGCTGACTGGACATACAAAGGCTGGAATCAAATGGTGAATATGCCAAGTGGTATTTCAGGACTTACAGTTTCCTCGTCGTTGCAGAGATGGTTCTTGTATATGTCCTCTGCGTAAGCCAAGTATTTGTTGGTCTTCTCTTTTATCAGCGCCCTCCGCTGCGGGTCCGTGTCGCCTGGAATAAAACAAATATGCGGGACAATTTACACTAATCTTTACTAATTCAAATTGAAATAATTTATTCAGTAAATAGACCGCAATGGGCACTTTTACACGTAATTTTTTTAACTACCAGCGTTCTCGGAAAGACCATCATTGCCAAGAAGAATGCGTCGCAAGAAACTTGGCAGAAAGCCATTTTTTTTTTCAAAATAATATAATTACAAATATAATACTTAAAAACTACACTATAAAATTAAAGAAAAAAATACACGAAAAGAACAATAATAAAATAATACGAGTAACAAGGATGTAATGGGGTCCCTTAGTTACAAAACTAAAACTAAACATAATATGTAATTATATCTACGTTCAGTGGAAGTGTCGAATGCTTCCACCGTAATATTGTTAATGTGAAAGTATATCTGTTTGTCATTTAACACTTCACGCCTTAACACTGAGACCCTGGGAAGGACTTAGGATAGTTTGGGGTACTTCCTAATGTCCTAGAAACTTGATATTTGGTACGAAAAAACAAGTATCCGATATATATTTTTTTAATCTAACTAACCGACGAATAAGATTAAGTTAGAACACTTGTCTATTGTTGAGCCACGAAGACTAATATACAGACTTACTTTGAGTTACAACCATGTCGTACTCTTGCACATACTGACAAAGGTGTAGAAAATCCATGCTTATTTATTAACACCAACCACAAGACCATAACCTTAATAAATGCTCGAATCTACATAGAATAAAGACATTTAGACTATATTTTTAATGTTCATTAATTGACAAACTGTTGTGTTATTTATTTTAACCACCTTTAGATTTAATCGAGTGTTGGGTTGCGTACTAAATACAAGAGTAACGGGCCGCTATGGATAACGCTTATCTGTTTACTGATAAAGGACAAGCCCAAGTCATAAAAGTGTGCTATAATGGGTGTTCCGGTAAATTGTGAACTTGGGTTTTTTCTACTACTATATATTATAAGACTAGCTTTTGCCCGCGGCTTCGGCCGCGTGGAATTCGGTTATCGCGCGCTGTTCCCTCGGGCACTGTGTATTTTTCCGGGATAAAAAGTAGCCTATGTCACTCTCTGGCCCATAAACTATCTGTATGCCAAAAATCAGGTCGATCCGTCGCTCCGTTTCTACGTGAAAGACGGACAAACATACAAAGTACAAACACACTTTCGCATTTATAAGTATGGATGAAATGAGGAGATACATAGAAGAACGCGATTCACCGACATAGCCATGCGAATTAGCTTGTTGAACCATATAGCACGGAGAACGGATGGCCGTTGGGGCCGAAAAGTTCTCGAGTGGACGTCTGCCAACGAGATGGACGGATGACTTGTTTAAAGCCGCGGGTTCACGGTGGATGCAGGCCGCTTCCAACCGCAGCAACTGGAGGTCTATAGGGGAGGCCTAATGTTCAACAGTGGACGTCCTACGGCTGAAGTACACTTTTGGTTTTGGTTTACCAGCAATACGTATGGAAACACCTTTTCTAATGACTGTGTCTTTTCATTGCGTTGACTTTAAAGGTATCTAAACATTACACCGTATCATACCATGACCGTATAGCAACGTGACAGGCAAAAATACAGGGTGGAAAGTTGAGATGGGGCAGCAAGGGCAGCTACTAGATCCCTTGCTGCTACGCGAAAATGCTCTTAGGAGACCTTTGCTAACTTTTTGAGTGATGACAATCGACATTCACAGATTTTTGATAAAATGTACAGTCAGCGAAAAAATCGACAGATTTGACTTTTTTTTCAGTTCAAATTCAAATTCAAATGATTTATTCAGTAAATAGGCCGCAATGGGCACTTTTACACGTGTCATTTTTTTAAACTACCAGCGCTTTCGGATAGACCATCATTGCCAAGAAGAATGCGCCGCAAGAAACTTGGCAGAAAGTAATTTTTTCATAAAAATATAATTACAAATAAAATACTTAAAAACTATATTATACAATTAAAGAAAAAAAATACAAAAAATAATAATAATAAAAATACAGGGATGTATGGGGTCCCTTAGTTACAATACTAAACACTAACTATATCTACGTTCAGTGGAAGTGTAGAATGCTTCCACCGTCATAAACTTTAAAATAAATCCCAATCGGTCCCATTTCTATAAAGGATTAAAACACTCTTTGAGATCAACTCAGGTTAGAATACCAGAACACCCACAAATCAAAGAAAACTTTTACATACAGGTAAAAGTTAGTAAAGGTCACCTAAGAGCATATTCGCGTAGCAGCAAGGGATCTAGTAGCTGCCCTTGCTGCCCCATCTCAACTTTCCACCCTGTATATTCTTTGTATCGAAAAGTATGAGACTATGCCCACTAACTAGCACGTTTCATAACCAACCGTCGCCGTAGCGTGCCATGTATGCATTTGACATTCCGTTCCTGACTCGTTCCTATTACGGTCATGGCATGATACGGTGTAGTGGGTAGAGACCTTAAAGTTTTTTTACCAAGGAGTAGCAGACTTGAGTATTTGATATTAATTTCAACTTAATACCTTCACGTGTTAAGGTCAACACGTAACGGATTAAGAAATTCACCCTATTTTTAACCCCCGACGCAAAAAGAGGGGTGTTATAAGTTTGACCGCTGTGTCGTGGCACCATGGCTCTTAAACGTGTGGACCGACTAGAAAGCGTTTTTTTATTTGAAAGCAGGTTTTCTAGCGATGGTTTTTAGACATGCATCAAATTCGGTTCAGCCATTTTTGGATTATTGAACTTCGATGTGACAAAGTCAGGGGTTTTCCAGCTTTTTGTTGGTTAGGTTATTCTTTGAAGTGAATTAAAACACATAACCCTCCTATCCGCGGGCAGTCGAGTACATCCGCCATCCGCCAATGCTTTGCGCCATCAATATTGCGAATTATTAATAAAGATTCGTAAGATATCCGAGTTGACAAAAGTACTCAAAACAACAAAGTAAATTACAATTCTAGGTATTTCGCCCACTCGTGACATCCTGAAGTCATGTTTGATATTTATTGTCACATCATGAGGTGACGATAAATATTTCTATTGGTTCTCTGTGTTTTCGGCGGGTGACACTCTTTCCCGGCCGGGATAACACCGACATGGAAATACCGGCCCTGTTTTTTGTGTACACGCCCGTAGAAACTGAAAGGAGCTTCTGTGGGCGTGTACACGAAAAACAGGGTCGGTATTTCCATCCCGGTATTATCCGGGCCGGGAAAGAGTGTCGTCCTTTTCGGCGACATTATTCCCGAACGTTTCATTTCCCAACTCACGATTTTCTCTGAATCTAACATGTCAACTCCCTGACCACCAGACCCCCTCCCTCTCCCTCTCCTCATACTCAAACATGTCAACTTTCTGATGATACGAGTTTAATATAATTAAATTTCATTCAATCAATCAATGGATGTTCTACTAACAATAGCTATAGATCATTTTGTAATACTAACCAATGGATCTGAGTAATCGAGTAGGGCTAAGCTTATTCCACCTATTTTCTATTTTACCCTTTTACCAATACTCCTAGATATGAAAAGAACTTATTGTCAAAATACCTAAATCACAGAATACCTAACTTTTTTTCTCAAAACTCCATGTTCCTAATATGGCCGAAATTTAAAATGCGTTAGTTTCATAATGGACAAACTTCACAACACCTTTATCGCAGAACACTATATAAACAAACAACCAGGTGCCAAAATACCTAAATTTCAAAAAGGCTAGTTAACCTTCATGTAAGAGTATAATTAATATGCTTTACTTATCTTCATTAGTGCTGACCACATACATTGTAGTGCCAAATGATGAATTGGTATGTCAGGCAAACATCATCGTCGTTGTCAGTAGTACATTATTAATAATAAAAATTAGGCATTATGAAACTGTGACATTTTGCTTTTCTGAAGTTTTCAGCTTAAGTTATTTAGATTTTTTTTCGTATCTGTGATTTGGTATTTGAGCAAATGCACATTTCAATTTTTAGGCATTTCGGACATGAGAAGTTTTAGGTCAAAGTCATTATGATATTTGTTCATTTTAGGAATGACACAATTTGATATTTAGGTATTATGAGCTACTGGCAATTTGAAATTTAGTAAAATTAGTAAATTAGGCATAATGAAAATTAGATGGAATAAGCCCTACTCGAGTAATCTAGTAAATAATTTATTATTTCATCCTCAAATTTTTGATTTATGAACATCAAACTTTATGTAATTTATGATAGTTTAATTTTAAACTACAATAAGTTCTTTATAAAGGACTCTGGGCATTAGGAGGATAAAACAAACCTAACCTATAAACCATAAGAAAAAACAGAAATTTATGGTTTCAGAGAAACATGAGAGTAAGGAAATAAAACAGTTGGGCAAATGGGGTGTAGTTATTGCACGACCTGGACAATGCTCGACCGATTTTGTACGACCTGATAATTCAATCACATGTCACTCGGAACACGGGTCGAGCTTTATCACCCTGTACTGATAATGTTCAAGGTGCTATTGGACAACCTGATTTTGTACGACCTAATAATCGGAGCACACTTTTGACAGCAAACAATCGATTCGCACGATTGATCATGTTTTTCGTGTACACCGAATATTAATAAATTTAGTAGAAAATAACTTAATTTGGTCCTGGCGCTTCGCCGGCCGTTGCCGCGTCACGCTCGCTACGCTCGCTCGGCTCGCGCATTGTGGTCACAATTGGACCTAACACAACCTAACACAAATCTATGGTCATTCGATTCGATTGGATTCCGATTATAACGACTTACAATAACAGGTCGAGCATTAACAGGCCGAGCAAAAATTTGGACACCCTAATAATGCACGACCTAATATTGTACGACTTGATAATTCTAATCCAAAATGAGTTCGTATTATCAGGTCGTACAGTGATGGCTGAGCAGTATAGGATCGAGCATTACTGGTCCCCGGCAAATGAAACATTTGGGAATAATATTTCTGTCAAGGCATATATCATTATCTTATCATTTCTTTCATTACACGCTTTTATTTAGTTTCACCTGTCCCGTTGTCTGTCTGTCTGTCTGTAATCAAATCTTGCAAGTTAAATTTGACCAACTTCCAGTAGCCAGATTGACTTCTTGGAATACTTATGTAAATCGCGTGACAATACAATAATCTAGTAGTGACATCCTGCTAGTCCGGCCAGGATCGTCACCGCAGGACGGAACTCTTCAACGGTTAATGGCATCGACTTGAAATTTGATATGCAAATGCAGTTTGGGTGACAATACAAGTACAGTCAATAAAAAGTAGTCAGCAAAAAAAGCTTGTATTAAAAGTGTTTTTTTTATGGTTAGGTTATTTTATGTCCGATCTTCAATACATGGTATGGGTAAATATTTTATTAGCACAACGGAAGGACAAGTGTAAAGGAGTAACTAATAAAAATACCCGTGGCAATTCCCAGAAAAATTAAATCATTGAAGATACATATTTAAAACAACCATCCAAATTGTATGAACCCAGCGGTTAAGAAGTTAACGCACGCAACCCCATGAAAATATCGGAATTAAAAGTAGCAGTGTATGAGCTATATTATTGTAGTTTCATTGAAATCCATTCAGTAGTTTTTGCGTGAAAGAGTAATACACATCCATACACTACACACATCTTTACAATCTTTCGCGTTTATAAAGCCGCGTTTAGACTTGCAAGAAAAATCGTGCTAGTCGCATTACATTGCGAGGCCGTAAAGCCAACGAGTTTGTAGTGGTCAATCGAGCGCCGTAATGTAATACAATTTCCACGATTTTCCTTGCAAGTCTAAGCTCAGCTTAAAATTAGTGGGACATAGGAAACTGAAATGCGAGCTGGGGTTCAAACCCACGATCCTCTGCTTGAGAGGCCATGGGTCAAGCCTAACGTGACCATTTATTTTTTGATTAAGAACGGACATTCGTTTATTTAGGTCAATTAAGAGGTAGTCAAAGAAAAAAAAACACTTTTAAAAGTAATTTATTTACAAAAAGTTAACTGTTATTATAGTTATTAGAAATTAAAAAATATATTCAAAATGTTTATTTATATTTATCATAGGAACAAATTTGCTTTAACACAGCTGGTGATGCTTTTAAGTAAGAATGAAACTCTTGGCACGTTTTTTTATGCTCACCTTAGTTATCAACATCGCCTTTAGAACTGAATTTTCGCGCGATTTTTGAAAACGGGACAATTTCGCGTCCCGGTTTTCATTTTGGGACACCGCGACTCGTAATCAAAAAAAGGGACAGTCCCGTTCAAAAAGGGACGTCTGGTCACGTTAGTCAAGCCACTAGGCCACCACAGCTATACACATAAAGTAAAACTCACTTTGAACTCCAATCAGCATCTTCTCAATCCCAGACTTGTAGCACTCGAAAGCTCTCTGATAATCCCTCGCGTCCTCGCACCGCGCCGCCAAATTCAGCAAATAGCCCGCTTCGAATATATAACTATCCTCCGTCCTCGTCTTGCTCTCAACGTTAGACAGAGACGCACTCTGTTTACTATAAACAGAAAGCCGGCTACTGCTTCTAGTCTCACTTGTGGAAGTGAGAGACGTAGCATCGGAAGTCCTTGGCATGTTGTGGTAATCTTCGAAATTTGAGCAAGACGGTTCATCGAATATGATTAGATCTGGTAAAGTTTGCTTTTTTTTGACAGCGCTCCTTTTCTCTATTGTTATTTTGCTTATTTCGTCGTACAGAGCGTCGTTAAGGTCCTCTACGGACTCGAGAGACATGGCGGGGGAGAGTGGGGGTCGCTCCACGTTGGCTGCTTCGTATATTGGTATTTGGGGGATCGCTGTGAAGTCCGTCTCGTCGGTGGATGGCTGAGGTTGTGTGGTGGCTGCTGAAAAGAAAGTAAAAATGTTTATCATCATCATCATCCCAGCCTATATACGTCCCACTGCTGGGCACAGGCCTCCTCTCAGAACAAGAGGGCTTGGGCCATAGTTCCCACGCGGGCCCAGTGCGGATTGGGAACTTAGCACGCACCATTGAATCGCTTCGCAGGTTTGTTGTGCAGGTTTCCTCACGACGTTTTCCTTCACCGCAAAGCTGGCCTAGTGGTTTGACCTATCGCCTCTCAAGCAGAGGGTCGTGGGTTCGAACCCCGGCTCGCACCTCTGAGTTTTTCGAAAATGTTTATCATTTTGGTAAAACTTTAATGCAATTTCGCTAACTTTTAGACAGCTGGCAGCTGTTTTTTGACTTGAAGTGACACTAATATTTACACATCAGTATTTCCGCACCGTTACAACTTGGGGGTCTTCGAAAAAACGAGCCTCCTCATTTCTCAAAGGGCCGGCAACGCATCCGTAACTCAGCCTATGTTATAAATGTCCATGGGCGGCGGTGATTCGGCATCAGGTGACCCGCCTGCTCGTTATACATAAAAAAAGCATTTCTATTATTTCATGCCAAACACAATCCTAGCAACATCCTTGCATCTCCGGTGGAAAAGGTTGTAGTAATGTTGTGTAATGGTGCAGAGGCCATCACCGACAACCGCTGGAGTAAACGAGTTCTTGAGAGGAGAGCGCGTCGGCAAATAGTGTAGGGCGCCCTCCGGCCAGGAGGAGTCACGACCTGCGAAACGCTGCTGGTAAAGCTGATGCCTCGAGCCCAGGGGAGGGCGCAGCGCTCATTGGGGAAACGGAACTTTCACAAAAATGTGAACCCTTTTTTAATTTTAGAAAAATATAGTTTTTCCTACTCGGAATCAAGATCGATTTCGATAGTTTGAAATAATGTCCCACAAACAAAAATATCAGCTTTGTGACGTTTACAAGACCGATTCATTTGATTTGATTTGATTTTTTGATTTTTAGTCCGCAATAAATGATTTGTTTGTATTTGTATAAAATTTGTATGAAAAAATGAAATACATTTTTAAAGAAAAGGTACACTTTTTAATAATATTAATAAGGATTTTTGTTTCAGACAACTATACGGTTCTACGAGGTCCATAATTACTAATTCACAAATAAAATTTAGTAAATAACTAAGACTAGTTTAGTTTTAACAGCTCCTAAGAAATAAAAGTGAAGTACTGAAAGATAAAGTAAAAGTTAAAGGTCCGTCAGTGGTCAGGATGGGGCTGGAGCTGCAGGGCTACTACGAAACTCGAAACTCGAAGTTCGTGTCGTGCGGTCCTTCTGACACTTAAACTGTATAATACGAGAGCGAGAGGGACCGCACGACACGAACTTCGAGTTTCGTAGTAGCCCTGCTGGCCCGCACTGTGAAAAGCAGCGGGCGATTCTTTTTCGCATCATGGCATTAAAGTTTTTTATTTTTTTTATTCGACTGGGTGGAAAACTAGCAAGTGGGTCTCCTGATGGTAAGAGAACACCACCGCCCATAAACATCTGCAACACCAGGGGGATTGCAGATGCGTTGCCAACCTAGAGGCCTAAGATGGGATACCTCGAGTGCCAGTAACTTCACCGGCTGTCTTACTCTCCACGCCGAAACACAACAGTGCAAGCACTGCTGCTTCACGGCAGGATTAGCGAGCAAGATGGTGGCAGCAATCCGGGCGGACCTTGCACGGCGGTCCTACCACCTGCAAGTCGTCCGCCCGGAGGCGTGTGGCCAGCAGACAGCAGTGCTATAGGCTGATGATGATGGGAGCTGACCGGTGGGTGTGTGGTGCGGGGTCCGGTCGTCGTCGTCGGTCTGGTACTCGAGCGGCGGCGTGTCCTCTATGGGCAGGTGGAGCGCCGAGCGGATCGCGTCGATGACGCCGCCCCCCCGCGACGGCAGCGGCAAGGGCGCCGGGTACCCGCTCTGGAATAAAACCGGGATTATGTACTTTGTTAATCTATTAATATAGGTACTCATAAGAACAATACAGTTCACTTAAAATGAGCCTACATAATATAATTCCTTCAAATTAAACATTTCAGCATTATTGCTGGAGATTTGTTGTTACAGTTTTATGAATGTGTTGTTTCAATTTGGTTAGGGCGAATGCAATATTTCACCGCGCGATATTTATTCTCATGAATTATATATAAAATAATAATAATCTCTATAAATAAAAATGAATCGTAAAATGTGTTGCTAAGTGCAAAACTCGGGAACGGCTGCACCGATTTCGCTAATTCTTTTTTTGTTGTGTTCGTTGCTGCCAGGAGAAGGTTTTTATGGAAGAAAATACAGAAAAACTACAACGGGGGCGAAGCCGCGGGCAAGAGCTAGTAATAAATAAAAAATGATTTATTGTACAATCAACTTGAACCAAAATACAATGATCAATGAGTATGGAAAGTTTGTACACAGAAGTCGCGGGAATGGTCAAATTCTGACCCCCAAAATAGGTAAAGACCTGTATCTTGGGGGCCTGACTTTGAGTAACTCCGGCTTCGGCGATATTTGTACATACACATACACAGTGATAAGGATCAATCAGAAGCAATGATAACAGAACTTATACAATAAAACAGTAGAAACTAAAATATCGGTCGTATATCTATCTATCTATCTAATACCTTTAAACAAGCAATTCTTGTACATATATTTCGGGGATCTCAGAAACGGCTCCAACGATTTCGATGTTTGTCATGTGGGAGTTTTCAGGGATGAAAAATCGATCTATACTTGGTTTGGATAAACATTTTACTCATCTATCATAGTAATACAAACTAGACTAGTGTATTTCAATACAGAAATGTAAATGTTTACAGTTTAATGGGGGAATTTCAATGTTTACGACACCAATTGACGTTGTTTTGTTTACATTTAGTTAAATACCTAACCAAACCAAGTATAGCTTGGTCTTATTATAAGAATGCTTGTTATCGAGTTACTAATTATTAAATCCGTACTGCATCGCATTCAATTTGCATCAGATCAGTTTTTTTTTCCGCCAGTGCGGATACTCGTACGTGTAAGATTGAATGTGTTACAGAATTGCGTGAAAAAACCGCGCGGTGAAAACCCGCAGTGCGGACAGGGCCTGAATGTTAGCGGAGCTCTGTTGAGCTAAATGTGCGCAGTGTGGGGTTATTTTACATAGCTACTGACATTGACGTAAAAATTATGATTTTTAGATTTATACTAAGTATATTTTAACAACAGGGCCCTCTTGTTCTGAGAGTAGGCCTGTGCCCAGCAGTGGGACGTATATAGGCTGGGATGATGATGATGGATATTTTAACAAAAATTTCTCGAAGAAATTTTAATATAATTGTTTAAGGAATAGTCACTGCCGTGGTATAAAGCAATTCTTTGTCACATTGTCTTGGGTCTATACTTCCATTGAACTTATTGCGTACATTAGCACATTAAAGTGCACGAAAATAAATATATAAATATAAAATATAAATATCATGGGACACTTGACACCAATTGACCTAGTTCCAAACTAAGCAAAGCTTGTACTGTCGACACTAGGCAATGGATAAACATACTTATATAGATAAATACATACTTATATACATATTAAACATCCAAGACCCGAGAACAAACATTCGTATTATTCATACAAATATCTGCACCGGCCGGGATTCGAACTCGGGACCTCAAGCTACGTAGTCAGGTTCTCTAACCACTTACCCATCCGATCGTCAAGAATAAGAACTAACTTCATACCTAAATTTCAAGTTTCAAGACAACCGAAATTACCCCACAGGTTGTATGTTTCGACTTACTACACCAAAGGGTAAGCAAGTCTTTTGGGCTATTCAATGAGCAACTATGGCTATGAGCCATCTTGCTCGCTAATCCTGCCGTAAAGCAGCAGTGCTTGCATTGTTGTGTTTCGGCGTGGAGAGTAAGACAGCCGGTGCAATTACTGGCACTTGAGGTATCCCATCTTAGGCCTTTAGGTTGGCAACGCATCTGCAATACCCCTGGTGTTGCAGATGTTAATGGGCGGTGGTGATCTCTTACCATCAGAAGACCCATATGCTTGTTTGCCATCCAGTCGAATAAAAAAAAAAACGACCATTCAAAGGCTTTTTTTCTGAAAAGGGATGGAATCAGACCCTGAAAATAACTCTCTTTCGGGCATAAGCCGGCACATACCTGCATAAAATGATCAAATTCCATGCTAGTGAAGAGCAGTCTGTGCTCAGCAATGAACTCCAGGACTCTCTTTATGGCCTTTGCTCTCTCTTCTATCACCTGGAACAATGGTATTAACAGGTCACTCTGATGTCGAAACATTGCATAGGGTACATGACACCAGAGGCATTAGGCTCCATTTCCACTTGTGAGAGGATGTGTTGCGAGGATTATGTGTTTCCACGAACCAATAGAAACCCTTCATTTACCTCGCCTCGCTCCGCTCAGCTATTTCCATCAGAGATGTGCTGTGCGAGGATAGATAAATGAAGTGTTTCTATTGGTTCATGAAGAACACGTTCTTCGCACACATCCTTGCACATCTTTCGGTGGAAATGCAGCCTTATTGTATAACACACTTTGAATAACAATAGTGTTCACAACTTCTTTCTTTCTGTCATACCCACCGTATATAAAGGTGCGATCAAACCGCTGCTTAAAAAACAGTGACGGCACGGAATCGCAGTGACGCACCGTATGCGCACCGTTTTTTTTGCATGCTTTCTACACTGCTGCTTAAAATACGCAAACTGTGCGGAATCGCAGTGACGGGCCGTAAACGACAAGACTTTTGTTCGGTAAAGTCCTGAAGTTTAGGTACGGCACGTCACTGCGATTCCGTATTTTGGAGAGCATGCGATAAAAACGGTGCGCATACGGTGCGTCACTGCGATTCCGTGCCGTCACCGTTTTTTAAGCAGCGGTATGGTCGCACCTTTACACGTAGAAAGAGACGGTGAATGCGATCGCGTATGTCAGTGCGTTAGACAATACGGTTTCAGGCTCCTGTATAACAAGTACTACAATTCTACATTCCTACTACCTACTTAATATTATAAATGTGAAAGTTTGTGAAGATGTTAGGATGTTTGTTACTCACGTCAAAACCACTGAACCGATTGAGCTGAAATTTGGTATACAGATAGTTTGAGTCCCCGGGAAAGACATAGGATAATTTTTATCCCGGAAAATTGGATGGTGCCCGCGGGATAGCGATAAAGGAATACTACGCGGACGGAGTCCCGGGCAACGGCTAGTTCTACATAATCGTCACTTTTGTACGAGAAAGTTAACAATTATGCCAATTTGTAGCACTTTGTAATTTTGTATGTACAGGGGCCAGTAATACTTCAGAGACGCAAGTTTTGTAAAAAAAAAAATATTACTTATCCAAAAGAAAATATTTTAATTGAAAAGTTTTATAGGTAAAATAAAAAGCAGGAAGATTGTAAGGTTAGCAACACCAACTACACTCACAAATTTTTAACATACAATTTGATGATTTCACAGTTTTAAGCGTTCCGCTCTGTTAACAGGTGAAAAGTTATAATTATTTCATGCAGACTTTTAAATACGAGTATCCGCTTCTTTTTGTGATTGTTCTTACGTCATGATTTTAAATTGCAATATAGCAACTTTTTTATCATCATCATCATCATCAGCCCGAAGACGTCCACTGCTGGACAAAGGCCTCCCCTTAGAACGCCACAATGAACGACAACTCGCCACTTGCATCCACCGGTTTCCCGCTACTCTCACGATGTCGTTAGTCCACCTGGTGGGAGGCCTGCCAACGCTTCGTCTTCCGGTTCGTGGTCGCCACTCGAGGTCTTTTCTCCCCCAACGGTTATCTGTTCTTCGAGCGATGTGGCCTGCCCATTGCCACTTCAATTTGCATATTTTTCCAGCTATGTCAGTGACTTTAGTTCTTCGACGAATTTCCGTATTCCGGATTCTATCGCGCAAAGAAACTCCAAGCATAGCTCTCTCCATAGCTCGTGCGTGACTTTGAGCCTCTCTAAGAGGCCAACAGTCAAGGACCACGTCTCAGCGCCATAAGTCATCACTGGCAACACACACTGGTCGAAGACTCTAGTCTTCAGGCACTGCGGAATATTGGACGAGAAGACATCACGAAGTTTCCCGAACGCTGCCCATCCGAGTTGGATTCTTCGGGCGACCTCTTTGTCGAAGTTGGACCTACCCAACTGGACAACTTTTTTATAAAAGTTGAATATCGTTGAATGGAGACCGCGGATCGACTAGCGTAGCGTAGGACGTTCACCAACGAGATGGACGGATGACCTGTGCCCTTAGTGTAAGTTTTCAGTAACAAAATACGTCTCGATCGCGTTCGCGTTAAAATCTCAATTTGTATGGAAACACGAACATCGCAAACGTTCCGCTAGGGCACTGTTAGTGTTTGCATACAAATTGAGATTTTAACGCGAACGCGATCGAGACGTATTTTGTAACCGAAAACTTACACTAAGGGTACTGAGGGTATACTCCGAAATTCGAAGTTCGTATCGTATCGTCCCTCTCACTCTCCTATTAAATAGTACGAGTGTCAGAGGGACGGAAGGACACAAACTTCGATTTTCGGAGTAGCCCCGCTGGTTTAATGCCGCGGGCTCACGTCTTGGTGGGTTGCTTCTAACCGAAGCAACTAAAGGTCTGGGGAGACCTATGTCCATCACTGGACGTCCTACAGCTGACATGATGATGCATATTACTAAATATCGCGTATCTGCGCTACGCATAGTTTTACAGGTTGATGTTTTTATCTCTGCCCGTATACATCTCATTCTCACTGCAGGGTACAGACATCTCAGAATGAAAATCCTTGGTTTCTGGTTCCTACGCGGGTCTAGTACGTATTGGGCACTTCACACATCTTTGAATTACTTCGCAGGTGTGTGCAGGTTTGCTCACGATGTCTTCGTAAAGCTCATGGTGAATTTCAAATGTATAAATTCCGTCCGTGTTACCCGTGCGGAGTCGGGTTAGAATAACACCTGTCCATTTCTTCCGTGGATGTCGTAAGAGGCGACAAAGGATATAGGTTAAGGTATACCGTACGTGACAGGCTGGCAACCTGCCACTATTGTACCGTTTTTGTCAAACTTAAAACCTAAAATTGCTAAAAGTGGCGTGATGTTTGTGTGTGTGTGTGTGTATAAATTCCGCAAAGAATCAGAGTTGCCAGCCCGGGCTCGAACCTATTACCCACTACCTGCGAAGCCATAGATAGGTGAAACCATTAGGCTACCGCGGATATATATTTTATTTTATACAACCCCCGACGCAAAAAGAGGAGTGTTATAAGTTTGACCGCTATGTGTGTCCATGTGTCTGTCTGTGGCACCGTAGCTTTTTTTATTTGAAAGCAGGTTTTTTAGCGATGGTTCTTAGACATGTTTTATCAAAATCGGTTCAGCCGTTTTCGAGATATTGAACTTTGAAGTGAATGTCGGGGGTTTCCAACTTTTTGATGATTAGGTTTACAGATCATGTATTTGTGAAAACAAGGCTCATGTTGGACATATTGAAACAACGATTTAGATTATACTACACTATAATACTATAATATAAGAATTCAGGGCTTCCATCAGTCACAGTCTAAGATGAAGCCGGAGCGGACAAAAACTAAAGTTATGCTTGAAAGAAATTCTATTGGAATGATGAAAAAACCTATTATTGTCTGTACTTTGCTAAGTATAATACAATCAACGTGACCTTACTATACTTCCTTGTTTAAAACAAGGAAAGATTATCAACAGTTCAGGAAATAAGTTGATCCACTATAAATCATCCCAGCCTATACGTCCCACTGCTGGGCACAGGCCTCCTCTCAGAATGAGAGGGCTGAGACCGTAGTTCCCACGCGGTCCCAGTACAGATTGGGAACTTCACACACACCATTTAATTACTTCGCCGGTTTGTGTAGGTTTTCTCACTATGTTTTTCCTTCACCGTAAACCTTGTGGTATATTTCAAATGTAATTTTGCACATGAATTTAGGAAAACTCAGAGGTGCGAGCCGGGGTTTGACCCCACAATTCTCTGCTTGAGAGGCCATAGGTTCAAACCACTCGGCCACCACGGCTCAATAGAAACTTAGAAACGCTTCATTTACCTATCCTCGAAAAGCACCGCTTTGGTGGAAACAACTGAGCGGAGCGCCTAGGTAGACAAAGCGTTGGTGTGGCATTTTTAAGAAAAACTCATTCTCTAGCAGCCATTCTGCCAGTGATAAAAAAATCGTCAACATACCTCCTTCTGGAACCTGCGGAAGTAGCTGGTCTTGGGCATGGGTCTGCAGCGCGGCCCCCGCAGGTGCAGGCCGGCGTGCAGGGCCAGCACGGCGCGGAGCAGGCGCTGCACGTCGCTGTAGCGCTTCCACACCGCCACCACACTCACCGCCTCGGGGGACTCTATCGGGAACAGCTGGAACGTGTACACTAGTTCAGCATCATATCGGGTGTAGGTCCACTGTAGGACATTGATCTGCCTATACACCTTCTTGCTTCGGTTCATCCACCAAGATCATCATCATCATCCCAGCCTATCTACGTCCCAGCCTATGTACGTCTCTTAGAATGAGAGGGCTATCCACCATACAATGTTATTGGGATTGGCATTAGGTATTTTTGTATAACTTGGTAGCATGTCTGATAGATAAATTAATCATTGTTTTTCAGATGTTGTTGAACCAAGGCCTTGAACTAAGGCAGAAAAACAACTTACATAAACATTATTTCAAATAATGTTTAAATGTTGAAATAATTTAAATGTTGAAAACAAAAAGTATTAAATTATTTAACAAGTGCATTCATGTGATTGTGAACCCTCCATGTCAGTTCTGAGGATTGGTCCTGCTCACGTTTCTCAATAAAGGGAAGTGCAAAATCAACACTGTAGACTTCTATAGGTTTGGAAGAACTCCAAAAATACAACCATGCTAGGTTCAACATAAAGTACTCTACTAACATACTCTACTCTAGGTGCCCGAGTTAATAGGATCCAGTTGCAGTAGTGACCACACACAGACACACACACACACAAACATCACACCTGTATTCCCAAATGGGGTAGGCAGAGCACACAAAACATTACGGCTTCAGGGCCAGTTTTAGCAATTGTAAGTTTTAAGTTTGACAAAAACGGTACAATAGTGACTGGTTGCTAGCCTGTCGCCTAGGGTATACTTTAACCAACCAAGCTCCATCAACCAAGCGAGCAAGCTCGAACATAGCATAAGTAGGTCAATTAACCAACAATAGAGCTAATATAATATTACAATAAATATATTGTGGTCATCATTAGATCATTATATTACATACTTTATAAAGAAACAATCCAAAACAAATTGTTCATATCAATATAGAAAATATATTGCATATAAGGAAGTAAAATCATAAATAAATAATAATTAAAACTCCGCCTACTTTCAATCGGGAAATATTAAATAGTAATAAATAGTAGCTTCTCAACAGAATAATAAACAAAGTAATTGAATGTACTTTTAATAACTTTGATAATACTTACGACTGAAGTAATTTTGTAAATGGTAAAACCATTTTTATGTCTCGCCGTTTCATCGACTGAAAACCGGCGTACCCACTTATCCTTGCCAGACATTAGCACATTAGAACACTTGTAACTACAATGTAAGCTCCACGGAGAGAGAGATCGTTAGTTAGCAACATGAACTGAAAGGATTTCGCTTAAAATATGCATAAATTGCTGGTGAAAACAAACATTTCACTCTAATGCGCAAGCAATTACATTTCCTTCAAGTTTCCTTCACTCACTTCACTCGCGTATCGAATCGAACTGTCAAAATAGAGGAAGGTTTAAGTAGACTAACACAGAGATTTCCGAAAAATAAAAAAGGTATGATTCATTGAGAGCAAGATAAATGATTATTTGATTAGTTGTTAATGACTTGCTATTAGAATCTCAACAAAGTTTTTGTTGTGACTTTTCCTAATAATCTGCACAATTTACACATAGATGTCGCTAGCGTAAGTACAGACAGAATGGACGGATTCCCTTGACAACTTTTCGCTTATACTGTGATTGAACATCATTGTAAGTGTAATCTATAGATCACACTAGATGGCACTGGAGCTACAAATGAATATCTTGCATTTTTTAGCCCAGATGTCGCTTAGAGTCGCTTGATTGTTTATAAACAATGGCAAAATAATTCGTAACAGAACATCAAAGTGATACTTTCACGCTTTAAAATTGTGAAAAATTCAAGTTTTTATTAATTCCAATCAGAAAAACCTGAAGAAAGCGTATCATCTTAAAAGCAAGAAACCGTTTTTAAATGGGATTAGAGGAGAGTCAATAGGTCAGGCTTGTGCCTTCATCCCCACTCAATGGAATGGCGCGCGGCGAGAGGTTGTGTACGGTCGCTCAAGCGAACTAGTATTTCGCTGAGTCCGTGTTGTTTAGTGTCGTGTTTCTCATGTCCTCGGTTTCGCCTTTCAAGATATGAATGGAAACAGTGCAGTTATAACAACGATATTAATACACTAACGATCATAACAATATGTGTTAAACGTTACAAGTTACAGTGTTGTGAAACATATCCGTAAAAATGGGTTCCAAAATCGAGTACGTGGATTCGTCACATTTATACGCGACAAACTATGTCAGAAATTCGAAAGCTATTGGTGTACTTTGGGCGATTTTTACGATTTGCTACGCGATTATAAGCGTTGTGGCGTTCGTTACTCCGGAGTGGATTGGTGATTTAGAGACTGAGTATCCGCGGAAGTTTGGTTTATGGCAGGTTTGCAGAACCGACGAAGCCTTGGACGATTGTAAAGGGAGATTGGATGATTTTTTCTCGATAAACGGACTTGTGTTTAAGATTGCGACCGTTCTCGTGGGTGTGGCGGTGGCCGCTGCCCTGTTTACCATATGCACAATGCTGCTTTTCTTCTTCTGTCAGTCAACCACTGTGTTCCACATCTGCGGATGGCTGCAACTTTTGTCTGGTGAGTGTAGTTTCAATTAGATTAGTTCCATGTCCCCAGAGGAGTAGGACGAGATAGTTTTAAATCTATAATTAAATTTAACTGGGAACGATAACAACAGTCAATTTATTTACTGATGTATTGAATATTTAACACTTAATTATGTTTAAACAACACAACGTAACTTAACAACGCAGTAGGTATATTTAGTATTCCTAGTAACATTATTCACAATCACAAAGTTACAAATGCAAGTTCCAACAAAACAGAAACTCCATTAGCGAAGCTGTGCGACAATATCAAGGTTTCAAGTGACAGTTGCATTGCAGTGGCTGACATTTGATTCGCACCAAAGTTAGAGTAATCTACCTGCCTACTTTGAGTTTGAATACATTTGGCAGATACACAAAGTTTTTTACACAACAAGATTATATCTACAGTCATAGTAGATAGAAAAATATCAAAAATAAATTAATTTACCAGCCATTTTGCGTTATTGTGGAGTCGGTTGCATGCCCTAACATCCGGTTGAGGCAACGCATAGCAGGTGTGGCGAAACTAGAATCCCGCAATTTTGATCCCTGACTCAGACTGTGGGCCTGTCAACATTGAGCTCACATTATTTAAAATATCAAGTGGTAATTCAAGCTTAGTTGTTAATTTCAAGAATAAATTAAAAACATGTTTAAGGGAGAAGGTTTAAATTTACTGATTTTCCAATCGCTTTAATTTTATATAGTAATAATAAGCAAGGGCAAATGAAGAGGTTAACCAATTATAGCAAGGAATGAGACAATGTATTTGTATTCACAAATGGCAATATAGTCGTAACATGTATATTCGTCTTTGAAGAATAAGTCTAACTTATGCTCTGAAGCTAACTAAGTAAGTAGTTCTACGCACCTTCTGACAAATAGGATTAAATACATGTAATATCATGTAACAAGAAGTGGCAATAGCTGAATGACAAATCCAATTAGAGACGCCGCCTTACCTGAACAGTCAAAATGTATCTTTATTTATACAAGAAATGAGAACACTATTAGCCTACCTATCTACGTTGATAATAAGTCAAACTATTAGCAATATCAATTAAACTTGAGTCAAAAGTTCATTTTCCTTTAAAATACCAAAGCGATTAACCAAAACCGATTTTAAATTCACTAACCAGATTCCACAAGAAGTTAGCTTTAGCTCAGCAAGAACATCAACTCATATCAATATAGTCAATTTTTTACAGCGTGTCAAATTCTCGTTTCTTTCAATGATTTACTATATCAAATTTATTGAATTAGGCATTACTTTGTGGATGTTCATATCAATGAACTAAAAAAATTACTTTGCTTTAATCTAGTAGGTAGCATGGATAATGGTTGTGTTGCTCTGAAGATGAGCTCTGGTTGAGTTCGAAACGCGTCAGTATCGTGGCGTGGTGGTGATTTGTGAAAATCAGAAGTTAACATAAAAATAACAAGGAATAAAAATTATGCTTAACCAACTCGAAAGTTGGTCGTCGTTCATCCTCCATTAACCTCTCATATTTCGTTTATTCCATTTTTTTACCGTACAACGGGAGAACCCACTAGACACTGGCAGAAATGTTTTCCGATGGATAGAGCCATATTTTTTAAAAACAAAGAAAGCAACTCGAAAGTTGAAACGACTCTTTGTCTTTTACAACACGGAAGGAGTCATGTATGACTTCTTATTCTTAACGACAGTTAACGACATACTACAACTTTAATGAAATCTCTTACGCGGATGCACGCGTTACCGGAAAGCGCAATCATGCGAGTAACATATTCAAGTTTCAATTAAAAGATTTCTTAATGCAACATTATTGCGCTTAACAATGGTCATTAATATACAATTATGTAAAAAATAAAGCTTCATGTAGCGTAACCATTACGTTTACATAACTCGATTACTGGAATTAAATAATACGTTACTAAATTGTTGCATCCGGTTCTTCAACATTTTTACAAAATAACGCAGAAGGAATACGTTTGAGTAGACTATTTTTGAAAAAGTGCCAAAAAAGGTGGCAACATTGCATTGCATGTGATTTTGCCGCCATTTTCAAAAGGTAAACTAATAAAGCTGGATGGCTGATTGCTGATGGAATATTTTTTTTTAAAAGGTTAGTAAGCAAATCACCGCTATTTATAATCTCAGCTCAGTTATAGTCATAAAAAAGTTGATTAAGGAGTTATTCAGCAGATACTACGTGAGAAGTGTGCAAGTCGTGACCTCATACGTGGGTTCACCGCTATGTGGCCGGAAAAGAGGCGAACGGTAGCGATTTTAGCGATAACATGTTTATTACCATAGTGACTAAGTATTAGGGTACCACTACACTACACTTCAGATAGAAGAATAGAAATAGAAATATATTTTATTTGCATTAAATGTGTGGGTACAATATGATGATATTTATATAGACAAGGAATAATCACATGACCGAAAGAAACACGCCTGGTTTCACATGAAGTGTGGGTGGAAAAAGGTATGATGAACTACCGAGGGGAATAAAATTCATTTCGAGATAGTTGAAAGTTAATTTTGACTACTAAATTAGGTCAGAAGTAGAACCTTCTGTGAAACTTGTGGTTCCGGGTTCGAGCCCCGGCACAGAATTAGTAATAGTACCCTGGTTGTTCGAGTTGTTAGGTTAATCGGCGTCAATAATCACACGATATATTTTAATCAATAATTTAAATAACCAAACCAACTTGGGAAAATTTACCCCGACATTATCATGTCAAAGTTCAATATCTCAAGAACGGCCGAACTGATTTTAATAAAACAAAGCTAAGAAACCACCACAAAGAAACTGTCTCTTAAAAAACACATCGAAATCGGTCCATCCGTTTTAGAGCTACAATGCCACAGACATTGGCGTCAAACTTATAACAGAAATAATTCTAGTAGAAAAGCTTGCAAAAAAAACAGTAAAACGAGTTCACCTTCGTAATGTAGCCTTCAGACAAGCTTTTACTAGCTCCTTGGGCACTAAGACAGTCTTAAGATTATCTGTGTTGAAAGAGCAAGACAAAACATAAAGCGAATATAAACAATAGGGAATATTGCTGCAATTTTATTCCGTCAGAGTGCAGCACTTCGCATAGGTACTCTTCGCAAGTCATTCCGTAATTTTTATCCGAATCATCGTTTGTCATATTTTTTTCCCATTAAAACTTTAAATTTTTCTGTTTTTTTTGTAGGTCATCCTATAGAATACTATAGGTTAGGTTAGGTTTGTTTTATAACAATTCTGAACAATTATTGGATTCAGTTCAGATAAAAAAGAGTGATCATATTCTGACAAACATTGCATTCGGACTTTCGATAAGTATGCGAGCCGATAGGGACCCACCATAAAATGTTTATGGTTTATGTTTTTTGAGTAGGTATCGAAATATAGCTCTATCGATACTATCGATGTAAATATCATTTATTTTGTTACTTATAAATATGTCATGTTTGGTGGTCATGACTTTTGTTGGACTGTATATTTTTTTATTGTTTTAATTATTGACATATTTTATCCTGTTGTTGTGGACTATTTTTTTATTTTATTTTTATTTTATATTTTATTTTTTGATTTTATTATTTTACATTTTTGGCATAGAGATAGTTTATGGGCCAGAGAGTGACATAGGCTACTTTTTATCCCGGAAAAATGTATAGTTTCCGAGGGAACAGCGCGCGATAACCGAATTCCACGCGGGCGAAGCCGCGGGCAAAAGCTAGTATAATATAAAGAGAACTGACGTTATCATGGCGGTTTCCTTACGGTTTGCGCTAGTGTCGCCCCCTGCGCAGAGCTTTGCCTAATATGCCCTATTATACCCGTGTGGTGTTAGTTTAGAATTACACCATTTCTTCCGTGGATGTCGTAAGAGGCGACTGGCTAGCAACCTGTCACTATTGTACCGTTTTTGTCAAACTTAAAACCTAAAATTGCTAAAAGTGGTTCCGAAGCGGTAACGTTTCGTGTGCTCTGCCTACCCCATTTGGGAATACAGGCGTGATGTTTGTGTGTGTGATAAACAATTACTTTGCACACACGCGACCTTATGATAGCTAAACCTATGCAACAAATGTGTTCATGCAGCATCTCCACCTCCTATCATTAGGTCGCGGGTGAGCAAAGTACCTAATTGTTTGTAGCTCATTGATATGGACCTCCGCAAAGTAGCGCCTGATTCAATAAATTAGTCTGAGGCTTATTGTGTAAAGCTCCCACGTCCGCAATCGCAATCACTATTTCTATCTGTCAAACGGTATAAGATAACGGTAGAAAAAGGGAAGCTGTTGATACGATTGCACATGTAATTCGTTTTAGGGAGTTCGAAACGCGTTAGTAATAGTTTGACAAACTAAGTCCTAAAACTTTTACTATGGCAGTTAGTCCCAAATTTTTGTATAATCACTTTTCTGGCAATCGGGTAAAAAAGTTATCGCTTATCGCCGCATAAAATTTAGTTTTATTCAATTTGTTTTTCACGTTTTTGTAATTGTATTTTAAATATTTTGTATCATGTTATTTTAGTTTGTTATGTATTTTCTTATGTTTTTTGTGTTATTCATTTTTTTTCACACTGATTTGACAATGCCCGCAATACACAAATTTGAAAATATAGTTTTTTTTCCGACGGGATATTGCTTAGTATCAATTAAAAGTAAAAAATATTTAGAAAAGAACTTAAATATGTGTAGAATTCGCTTAAGTCTTGTCCCTATAGAAATGTCCATTCCATAATGATGGCGGCATTGTTTTTTTTTTAAATTTACTTTAATGTTTGTTTTTATTCAACAGATACTTAGGCTAGATCTTACTGGTTTATAAATGCGTGTGCAAGTAAAATTATAAATATGCGGTGGAATCTTACCCTAACACTACATGAACTTAAGCAAGTATGATTTTACTCTTATTTTACTCGTATGATGAAAGTAAAAGGTAACCACGAAGTAAAATGGATTCTAACCCAGAGTCATTCGTATCGTGTCGAATGATTACATAAATAGCACGGACACGAAACACGATATAGATAATTTGGACAATTGCGCTTTCTTTATAAATTTAAAAATGTTCTGTGTAAAGTGCAGCGAATAGAATAGACCAATGTCGTAAGTTGTATGGTAACCTTTCGTTTTCCATAATTTGATTTGTACTATTATAATTTGCCATAGTAGTTACGAGCCATAATATTCATTTGCCATAATTATCGAGTGCTATATATAATATCAGGCAAGTGCGATAATTACGTGCCAATATTTTTATCAGTAGGTATCTATAAAATAAAATAATAATTATTTTTCTAAGAACATATGAATAAAACCATTTGTCATAAGTTAAAGAAATATAAAATGTATAGGGAATGTATAGGATGTGTAAAATATAATAATAATAATAATAATATAATAATAATAATTTATTCAAAAAAACTCATGTTACATCATATTTAACTTAAGAACTAAAACATACTGTAAAAGAAATATTTACAACAAATGCCTGAACTAGGATTCCCTGTGTTTCAGGCAAAATAATTCTAATATATATAGATATAATTTAATCAACTTCAAAATCAAATCCAAATTAAACAATGATAATATTGACAGTTTTCTTAATACTAACCTAATTTGAAAGTATAAGCGACATTATAATTAAATTCTTATTCATTATGCATATAATAAAATTACCTATAATAATGCGACATTTTAGTGATATAAATCAGAAATTATTTCACTATACATAGTAACTTTTCTGTGTCATCGTACGACATGTTCAGTAGGGCAGCTTGGAGTTTTGTCTTACACTTAACATAACTCAACGAATATAAGTCTAGCCTCGCATTCAACCTATTATAAAGAAGTGGACCTAAAAAAACGAAAAATTTTGAAGAAAATGCGCGTTTTGGTGTTCTGTTATTAGGGCAGACAAGATCTTTGCGTCTTTTAGCAGTAGATTCAGTGCTGTAAGGGATTGCGGCGTGCTGTTTTAAGACAATGCTCAAAATAAATAGCTGTCTGACTGTTAGAACTTCACATGATTTATATAGGAGGTTAGTGGGATATCGATAGGGACGGAACGTAGAAACTTTGAGAATCGCTCTCTGGGCTCTTTCTAGGCTTAGTAGCGACGTTTTAGCCAGCCCCCCCCATGAAGAAATGCAGTACGTTAATACATTTTGACACAACGCAAAGTAGACTAGCTTGATTGTCTGAGTATTCGCAATTGAGCGTAATTTTTTGAAAATAAATATCAACTTTCGAACTCTACTGCATAGAGCTTCGACATGGTATTTAAAAGAGAGCGATTCGTCAATTATAATTCCTAAGTATTTTATTTTGTTAGTAATAGCTATGTCCGGACATGTACAACTTTTACGTGCAGGATCTTTACATTCGTGAGCATAGAGCTTAAAGTTTGTGCTGGGGTTAAATGTAGCCTGATATGATTTCCGAATTGCAAACTGTACATACTTAGTTTTATCAGTGTTTAATGTTAGTAAGTGTTGCTGGAGCCATTTATTAACAACATTGAAGCCCAGTTGCGCTTTTTCATAGACTTCTTGATCTGACTCTGCAGAAAATAACAAGACGGTGTCATCAGCATAGGATATAAGTTTGCCACAATCTAAATCTAGTTTACAAAGCTCGTTGATGTAAATTAAAACAAAGTAGGGCCCAATATGCTTCCTTGGGGAACTCCAAAAGATGAGTTTTTGAGATCAGAGCTGACGGCACTGCCTATCTCACACACTGAGAGCGTTCGTCAAGATAGTCTGCGATTAATTTTAATTGGGTGCCTTATTCCTAAGAATTCAAGTTTTTGCAATAATATAGGTATAGAAACCGTGTCAAAAGCTTTCGCAAGATCCAAGAATATTCCACTGTCCGATTTCCCCTGTCGAGCTCCTTCACTAAGTCAGTCAGCTGATGAGACTGCATCAGCTGTTGATTAATTTCGGTCTAAAACGAACTGGGTATTGGCTAAGCCGACTGTTTCTCCAGGATTTAATAAGTCTTTGGTTAATAATTTCTCTAATATTTTAGATATTGTAGGTTAATAATGAGATGGGCCGATAATTAGTTATTTGATCTTTATCATGTATGTGTATTATCCCTTTTAGGGACACTTCGTCTTTGTACTTTTTGTTTTGTTGTTTTCTTTTTGGATTATTTTTGTGTGTTTATGTACAATAAAGTAATATATACATGTGTGTACATTTGAAAATTTTTGGATCTCAACGAGTGAGTGAAGCGAGTGAGTAAGACTTGTCGGGGCGAAAGTGACACGGTCAAGTTAGATAAGGATTTTAAGACACGAAAACTTTCTTCAAAATAAACAGCTAGGTACCTATCCGGTATTTTCGTTTATATTTCAGATGTAGGTGTACCTACCTATTCTGAATTTTCTGTAGTTATGTTGGTTGGTGAGTGCGTGGGTGCAGAGCTTTAAGTTTAGGTTTTAGTCTTTCATTTCATTCCAAAGAGGACAAGGTTTTGATACAAAATTTACGGCTGTGGTTGGCTGTGGTTAATGAATCGTCAAAATGACATTAATTTTGATTGTCAATTATCAGCACATTTTTCCATGAGTTTTACAATTTTATAATAGTTTTAGTTTCTAATTTTTCGTAATGGCTGCTCCTCTCACATCATTTCCTGAAGATGACAAATGTCCGAAAGTGTGCAACGACATCGGCGCGTTCAAAAAAGCGGCCAAAAGCCTGAAAAGGCTAGCGAAGAGGTCAAAGAGGCGGCAGAAGCGAAGCGGGGGCTCCACCACATGATGCCTCTCCCAGTCAGCCTCAAGAACAAGAAACCCTTAGACCAGCACCTTCTGGTCCAGAGTATCTCCCTAATCTAAAGCCAGGACCAGACGGCAAGGTAGACTGGACTCCCCCTTGGTGACATGACAGGAACAAGGCCAGGGGTTAATAAATATTCCATCAGCAGATACTCTCTATCAGAATGGAGAGCGCATAATGATGAGGTACTTGACCAAGAGAGTATAACAGAATCAAACATCGTCGACTACAACGCTAAAACAGCCATAATGCAAGCGTTTGGAAACATAGACAAACAGCAGTTAGAAAATAACAAGCGGCTGAAACAGAAAGCGAGAGACATCTTCAGATGGAAGGTAGAGGTCGAAAGAGCCTGCAAAGCTATCACAGAAGAAGTCGAATTGCTTGAAATTGAAAGGCAGCGGCTGAAGGGAGCTTCTAGAGTACTAATGTTGCCCGAGTCTATATCTAAAGAATGTTTAGATCTACGCTCAAACCGGTTCGAACCAGATCTGGTTGCCGATTTAGCAGAACAGGAGCTTATCAAAGAAATGAATTTAGTAAGCGAGGTGAGAGCCAATTTAAAGAAAACTTTAGAGCAAATTGAACAGCAGATGGCTATTAATAAAGCTGCTAAGCATAGAATCGAGTACGACTGGTGCGATAAAGCCATGGCTTATAATACAGAATCTACCAATCTTGGTCTCGATCCTAAATCAACCACAATAATGTTCAGGCCAGGCGCAACAAAGTTTGGTACCTTTTCAGCTCCGTTAGAGTATTGGGAGTTTTTCTGTCGAGAAAGCGTGCAGAATTGCGAAGCAGCTAGACAAAAATCTTGCGATTTAAGAGGTAGTCTCGCTGCTATATTAGTAAGCGGCGGTAGGAAACTCCGCAACCAAGCAGACAAAACTGACATGGCGTTAGCAGAAACCGTCGCTATAACGTCAGAACTATGCACCAAATTGGAAGAAACTTTGAGGAACACGCTCCAAAGAATTGCTGACATGGAATCTCTGATAGATGAACTAAAGGCTTCGGTACAAAAGATGGACGCTGCGATGAAATTAGCTCAGACTAGGTTGGACAATCGCAACAACTGGAGACCTCACGGTGAAAGTGTAAGGGATCAGCCTCATTTGGGGCTGATAGAAGAGGTTAGGAAGATTCACGAAACAGTGACGTCATTGCTCGGCCAGTTGAACAATGCTGAGAGGATTCGAAGCGACTTGCTGAGGAAAAGGATCGTGTTGGAAAGGGACATAGCGTCGAAAAGGAAAACTTTGAATATAGACAGAGAAAGGGTGCGGAATGGTGCGGTCGCATTACCCATCCGCTTCAGAACTTGCAGGCTACTAGAATTGTTTGTATACCATTCGGTGTTTTAGGCCATTTTAATAAATTTTATTATATTATTAAATTGAGTGTTAGATATGAAAATGTGAGTTTCACTTTTGGATTCACTATTTTACTTTATAGGATTTAGATGTGCTTGCTGCTTGCTCTCTTTACAATATCAATTTTTAAAATCACTTCACTTGGATGTTCATTCTTTGCCTGTTGTCTTTCCTGCAATACCCCCCCCCCCCCTGCGTGGTAACTATGGTAATTTTTTTTTGGCCGTAGTTCTATTTGTACAACTATATATAATGAACCGCTACTGGTGACAGTTTACATCATCATTTTTTATTTACGAATATAAAATTTGTTCTCGGGTCTTGGATGTTTAATATGTATTTAAGTATGTTGTTATCTATGTAAGTATATTAAGTTGACTAGTATCCAAAAGTACTAGCTTTGCTTAGTTTGGGACTGGGTCAATGGGTGTCAAGTGTCCCATCGTACAATATAAATTTATCCTTCCAGGGCACTATGTCCAAGTGTCAAAATGTCCAAGGAGTCAATATGTCCAAGGGTCAAATCAAAACGTCCAAGGAGTCAAAATCTGTTTATTTGTCAATATATATTTATTTATTTATTATTTATTGTTTGGGAACACGCTAAAGAAAAAGAAATGATGTCTTTTATTTTCGATTTAAATTAATCCCTTCAAGGCTTCTTCAAGGTAAACAAAACGTGTAAAACTGATAAAAATATAAGTTTTTGGTGTAGCGTGTCCTGGCCTTATGAACATACGAATAGCCTATGGTATATAATTTCTTAATCTAACAAAATCTCATAATAATAAGTGAAGTAAACAAAAACTTGATAACATCAAGCATCTTACAACAGTTTTATAACCATAGCCATGACTGAATCCAAAAGTGAAAGGCGTCTGGCTGAACGACAAAGTGCCGGTAATCAAGGTACGGAAGGAAGCTGTGGTTAGACTTCAATTCCTGTGTAATGAGTACCTAAAGAAATACAATACCATAACAGACTGCCTATTTACAAATTGCTCAATAGGAAGCTTCGCCGTCATCATCCCAGGTTACGTATTATATGACACATCTCATTGGGCTACAGCCTTCCTCGCAGAATGAGATTACTTGGGCCGTAGTCCGGATCGAGAACATCACAGGTTTGTGCAGGTTCCTTTACGATGTTTTCCTTCGCCGTAAAGCTCGTAGTAAATTTCAAATGGAATTTTAGTTCAATTCATATTTTTTTATTTGCTGTCTTTTTGTACGGTTCAATATTTATAAGTTTCATCATCATCAGCTGGAAGACGTCCATTGCTGAACAGTCATCCCTCTTATACACTACAATGAACGACAACTCGCTTCTTGCATCTACTCTCACGATGTTCTCAGTCCTAGTGGGAGGCTTGCCAACTCTTCGTCTTTCGGATCGTGGTCGCTACTCGATGAGTTTTTCCCCCGACGGTTATCTGCTCTGTGTTCTGTGCAGTAATCTATTGTGTAATGTTTGATTAAACGTAAAGGTTTTATAAAGCAACAGGCCGTGGTGGCCTAGTGGTTTGATCTATCGCCTCTCAAGCAGAGGTTCGTGGGTTCAACCCCGGCCCGCACCTCCGGGTTTTTCGAAATTCATGTACGAAATTACATTTGAAATTTACCACGAGCTTTACGGTAAAACAACGCGAGGAAACCTGCACACACCTGTGAAGTATTAAATTGTAGGTATGTGTGAAGTTCCCAATCCACACTGAGAGAAGGCCTGTTCCCAGCAGTGGGACGTAAATAGGCTGGGATGGAAAGCAACAGGCTTGCAATTAAATCAATTACGTTAGTTAGATGTAATTAAATTCCCTTTGTAACAGCAAGTATCCGAGACTTGAAAATGGTGTGAAAAGTAAGGCTGCGTTTTAGTTGTAGATGGAGCGTGCTTTTCTTGGCCAAGGTCTTTTCGAAATACCGTCAAAGACATGAAGTTTTTAAAGGGTTTCATCGGCCCAACCGGTCGATGGTCGATCGCGACTATTAGTCCAGTCTGAACTGATAATACTGAATTATGCTGTTTCATTTAAGATTTCAAGAAGTATCTTACTAGATGGCGCCACTGTTGCGTGAGGTTTTTAAGTGTGGCTTTCAAAAACTGTTATTACGGGCTTGAAAACAAAGTTTAGATTAAAATCATATTTAACACAGTTTTGCGTAGTCCCGTTTTGTTCGGAAAAAAGGGAGGACAAAAGTTTTCGAAAGACAAAACTGTCTCAAAACAGACATTTATTGCCCCGTAACGCATAATTGCCTTAATTAATTTCAGATAATGCAAAATATTCACAAAATTATTCTAATTATAAATAAACCCGCGTAGCTTACCCAAAAACTATGAGATTTGACATTTCGGAGACCTCACGCTACACTAGCGCCTCTAGCGGCGAATTCATACGCGATAGCCCTCATTGGTAGATCGCACAGGGTTTCGGCAGTAAACTTTACAGTAGATCTTGGGTCTAATCAAGTTGGCCAGCCACCCCTTCAGGGCTACTACGAAACTCGAAACTCGAAGTTCGTATCGTACCGTCCCTCTCGCTCTCGTATTAAATAGTATAAGTGTCACTAAACCATATCATACTATGACCGTAAGTAATAGAACGTGTCAGGAACGGAATGGCAAATGCATACATGGCACGCGACGGCGGCGGTTGGTTAGGAAACGTGCTAGTGGGTATAGTCTCATAATTTTCAATACAAATAATATATTTTTGCCTGGTACGTTGCTGTTACGATCATGGTATGATACGGTGTAATTGGTAGAGACCTGTCTCTCCAAGTGAGCGGTTGTGTTGAGATAGATTTAGATTACTAGCCCCCGACACAAAAAGAGGGGTTATTATTATCAATTTATCATCATCATGTCAGCCGAAAAACGTCCACTGCTGGACATAGGCCTCCCCCAAGGCTCTTTTTTTTGACTGGACGGCAATCGAGCAAGTGGGTCTCCGATGATAAGAGACCAGAGAGAGAGAGGTCCACTCAGACCGGTCTTGCGCTTTCCCACCGCGATCCGCGATCTTAACCAGGTGGTCGCTCCATCTTGTTGGAGGCCTAGTGATAGCTCGTCTCCCTTTCCGCGGACGCCATTCGAGAAACTGAGAGGGGTTATGTTTGACGCCAATTTTTGTCTGTCTGTCTGTCTGTGGCATCGCAGCTGGATGAACCGATTTCGATGCATTTTTTTAAAGTGAAGCTAATTTCTTTGCGGTGGTTCTAGCTATGTTTCATTAAAATCTGCCATAAAATATATAGCACCGTGCTGTTTTCCGGATTTTTTTAAATGTCATCATATAGAATGCAGTAGGTTAGGTTAGGTTAGTTTAATATCAACTTTGAAGAAATTACTACTTCAGAAATAAATTATTTTATGGCAAATGAAAATTCTAGAAAACGATACATTCGGGCATATGAAATTCGGGAAAACGATAGAGAACCGTTTTTACGAACCAATAGAAACGCTTCATTTACCTATCCTGCCTGGTACCTATTACCTAACCTATTGATTGGAAAAAAACAAGCGACAGTATTGATATCTTTTTACACGCTCCCGCTGGGGTTTGCGCTACCCGAACCGCTTAGCTTACTTCAAAGCGTAACCTTACCATGTTAATGCAGAAAAACAATACCATCATTAGACGTTTCCCACGCGTCTAGTAGTTATAGCTATTTTATTATGTTTGCCCCTTATGTTATTGGTATAAGGGTGCAAATTGAATGAGTTGAGCGAATGAAGAAGGTGGGGAGCGACCTCAATGGGTGGTTCGTAAAGTTTTGTTACAAGGCAAGTGCATATTATGTTGGGAATTATCTGATTGAATTTTTTTTGGAGAAACATGTAATAGTTTTTTTTTTATTCGACTGGATGGCAAACGAGCAAGTGGGTCTCCTGATGGTAAGAGATCACCACCGCCCATAAACACCTGCAACACCAGGGTATTGCAGATGCGTTGCCAACCTAGAGGCCTAAGATGGGATACCTCAAGTGCCAGTAATTTCACCGGCTCTAACTCTCCTCGCCGAAAACAACACTGCAAGCACTGCTACTTCACGGCAGGATTAGCGAGCAAGATGGTGGTAGCAATCCGGGCGGACCTTCCACAGGTCCTACCACCTGCCCTCTCCCCTCTCTGCCTGTTTGATAGAACAGTTTGATTTTATACAAAGAGAAATAAAAAAAACACTATTTACATCAACAGCTAAACCGATTTTGATAAAACGTGTCTAAGAACCATTGCTAGAAACCCTGCTTTTAAATAAAAAACCGTAATCAAATCGGTTCACCTTTAAGAGCTACGGTGCCACAGACACACAGACAGACACAAGACACACATAGCGGTCAAACTTATAACACACCGCGTTAAAAAAACACCGCGTAAACCTTGCGTAAACATCTTTGGCGTAAACCCATCACCTTACAAATAAGCATAGTTAAAGTACTGGCTGGTTCAATGTTTCTGACGTCGACGAAAAGAAATGATCCGTCATTTATTTCGTCTATTGACGCTACGTAGTTTATAAGTAATTTTATTTACAATTAATAATCATTCGACAAATACCTAAATTTCCGTTACCATGGCATCCGGAGAACCTAACAAGATGGATTGCCCTTACATTTGTCCTGAATCCGGGATCCCTCAGGAAAAGCAGAAGGAGTATTTACAAGCGGGCATGTCGAGGGTTGAAAACCCCCGTCCCCTTATGTCCCTGGACGGATTGTGCCCCCACCGCCCAGGATCTACCCCCCAGGAGCTCCCCCAAAGTATCTACCTCAGCCTACAGACAGTACCAGTGGAGATATACTTGGTATGGGACCAGTAGGACCCTGGGCGGCAGGACATGTGGACTGGACTCCTCAAGCGGGTATGACCGGTGTCCGACCAGTCGTCGACAAATACTCCATCACCAGGTATTCCACTGGAGAATGGAGAAAGAACAACCAGTACATCCTGACCCCGAGGGCTACAGACAAAGCGAAAGCAGCCGAAGCTCAAACGAAGAAAGACTTAGACGACGCTTTTAATAACATTCGCAATAAAGGCGACGATACTAATAACAAGCTGCAGAAACGAATCAAAGATTTGAAGTCCTGGCAGGCAAAAGTTGAAAAAATGGTGCAAGCCATCACCGATGAGACTATGACGCTAGACCAATACAGAGCCCGGCTCAAAGGCGCTTGCAGAATTCTTATGATGCCTGAAGCTATTTCCAAAGAATGTCTCGAGTTAAGAACAAATCGATACGAACCTGACTTAGTGAGAGATGACGCTGAACAAGAACTGATCAAAGAAGTCGCTATAGTAGGAGAAATCCGAAGAGTATTCCTCGAGACCCTTGCCAAAGTTGAGGTTCAAATGGAGAAGAATAAAGCTGCGAAGGTTAGCATTGAATTCGATTGGAGCGACAAAATGGTCAGTTTGAAATTGGACAGGCAGAACTTAAGCATGACACCAGAATCTAACTTGATCTTGTACCACCCTGGTGTCGCAAGATGGCCGGAGAACGCTACTACTTTGGAATACTGGGAACACTACTGCAGTGAGAGTCTTCGAAACTGCGAAGAAGTTAGAAAAGAATCTGAAGACTTGAGGGGCGATTTGATGACTGCCATCATTAAAGGTGGCCAGGATATGAAAATACAAGCAGATCGCACGAACGAAGCACTAGCGGAAGCCATATCAGCAACCGAACAGATGTGTGAGCATTTGGAAGCGAACTTAAAAGAGAATCTTCAAAAGACAGCTGATATAGAGAACCTTATTGATCACCTGAAGGATTCTTTAAGGAAAATCGATGAGAGTTGTAAATTATCTATGACGAGACTTCACACCAGGAACTATGATAGACCTGGAGTGGAGAACTGTCGGGATGAAGCGCAATATGCGCTAATAGCTGAACACAAAGCCATCAAGGAGACAGCAGAGTCTTTGAATAATAAGGTTAGAGAGGCGGAGACGATTAGATGTGAGCTGATGAAGTATAGAGGGGATCTGGAGAAAGAAATAGCATGTAAGAGGAAGAGTTTGCTGATAGACCAGGATAGGTGCAGCAGGGTACGGGCGCACATGCCTTCTCCTGAGGAGTTCGCGTCTGGGTGAACTGGTTTTTAAATAGAATACAAATTGTGCGTAAACTGAGCCAGCATTTTAATTGGTAGAATTGCTAACACAAAGTAAAAGAAGAATAAAAATGCCATGCGGGAATTTCTTAAGGGGGTTGCTCTTCCATACAAACCTACGGACACCCCGCATAGCTTCCACGGACATGTTTTTAGAGGATTTTTTGAGATAGTAAATTATGGTATGCTCTTCAAGCAAAATCCAAAAAAAGTAACTTTATTGCATCAAAAGTGCAGCGTGATGCAGTAAATTTTGATGCATTTTACCATTGTATGAGTAAACTGACAGTGTTGCAGCGAGCATGTAGTGACATCTTATATGGGTGGCGTGAGTCAATGTCACAAAATCAAACTATTGTAAATAGGTATCGACTATTTCGTGTGGGTCACGTGACCATCACCTTTGGGCTCAGATAATACGACAACTAAATGAAGAAAGCATGAGATCACTGAGAGATCAAGTTCAGTTTCTGAGTCTAGTATCACTTTTTTTTTTTTTGTTTTAAAATCTGTTATTTTCGGAAGTTGAAACGCCTAAACTATTTTTCTGATTAATGCAAGGAGGCAAACTGTAAGTAAGACAAAAATAGGTAAGTTACTTTTAAATTGTCATTTAAAAATAAATTTTTAAGTAAAAGACCCAGTCCTCGGCAAAATTATAACATTGCATACTTTACATACATTATAATGCGTGCTTCGATCTAGGACAAGTGGTTTAAATTCAACTTACAAATTCTGAACAGATATTAGTTATTTACTCTTACGTAGACAGTAGCGCCACTAATTTATATAAGCATATTTATTCTCACAATAAAAGGTGCTAGGTGTAATCACTAAACTAATTAGTTTAAAAAATAAGGTCTACATTCAACATACATTGCATGTGTATGTATGAATATCAAGTTTTACAGTGAGGCTCAAATAAATTCCTACATATCACGGCATTTTTACGGCCGCTAAATCTAGGCTCGGTGAATAAAAGGTTTTCACAGTCGAAGTAGTTTCGTACCTTTTTTATTATTATAACTGGCTNGTGAATAAAAAGGTTTTCACAATCGAAGTACTTTTTCGTACCACCTTTTTATTATTATTACTGGCTAGATAAGTAAAATTTAAACGTCATTATAATACATTTTTGTCACAAAGTCAAGTCAATGAGATTGATATTCAAAGCAATTATGTTTGAATAATTATGGTTTGAAACAAATCAAGAAGTCAAAAAGTTGGCGGACGAGAGGAAATTAGCAAGAGTGCAACTCTTAAACTATTTATGTATGTACGATTTGATGATGAGGATAACATATGTAATTGAATACACGGGTATGTTAATTTTATCATTTTTGTCAGAAACATTAATATTTGTTACAAGAACACCAGAGACAGGGCTGTAAGAATTTCATTCCTACTGGGTGGCCAAGTATGGCTTATCGTGTGTACCAAACTTGTGGTCTGCAGCAACCTACTACGAAAACATACCAAATTTCCCTAACTCTTAGTTGCGCCTTGAACATTTTTCACTCCATAGAAGTAAGTCGCTTCCCACCATCTGTCTGCATATGTACGAGTATGTACTGTATGTACTCTATTATGAAGTGATTCAAGATTTTTTATTTTATTTATAAGTGTGAGAAACGGCAAGGGTTATGGTTTTGGAGCATATGTATGGTCATTTCTTTCGCACGCTATGCAACAAGGCCTTGATGCATCTTAACAAGTAAGACAATAAACAACAAGACAATAGAAGATAAGTCTTTGTTAGGAGTGACACAGGTTGTTAATTTTATGCGTATGTGAGTCTGTCTGTGTATCTTTCCGTCGGCCCATCCGTCCGTCCGTCTGTCGATCGTCCATCTGTCTGTCCGTCTGTCTGTCTGTCTGTCTTTCGAAGTGAACACTACATCATTGATGACATATGGATCCGAGACGTGGTGCTTTACTTTAGGCCTTATAAAATAGGCTCAGAGTTGCTCAGCGAGCTATGGAGAGAGCTATGCTTGGGGTTTCTCTACGGGACCGAATCAGAAATGAGGAGATACGTAGAAGAACAAGGGTCACCGACATAGCCAAGCGAATCAGCTCGTTGAAGTGGCAATGGGCCGGCCATATAGCACGGAGAGCGGATGGCCGTTGGGGCCGAAAAGTTCTCGAGTGGAGGCCGCGGATCGGCAAGCGCAGCGTAGGACGTCCACCAACAAGATGGACGGATGACCTGGTTAAAGCCGCAGGTTCACGGTGGATGCAGGCCGCTGCCAGCCAAAGCAACTGGAAGTCTGTAGGGGAGGCCTATGTCCAACAGTGGACGTCCTACGGCTGAGATGATGATGATGATGGTGAATAAAGTTGTACCAACTATACTTTAGTCGAAAATTTTACTACGACCTTTAAAATTTATAAGTATTTTATTGATAATTAGAAGCAGTCTTGGGAAATAGCTCATTTTTTTTTTTTTTTTATAAAACGAGGGGGCAAACGAGCAGACGGGTCACCTGATGGAGAGCGATCACCGTCGCCCATGGACACCCGCAACACGAGGGTAATTACAGGTGCGTTGCCGACCCTTTAAGGAATTGATAGGCTCGTTTTTTAAAGATCCCTAAGTTGTAACGCTCCGGGAATGTTGCATGTTAGGAGATAGAGAGATCAGAAGAGGTATCGTTAGATTTGTCTCTGTTAGGTGTCACTACACAGGTTGTTAATTTTATGCGTATGTGAGTCTGCAGTCCTGGATTTATAAATAGGCCATATAGGCCGCGGCCTAGGGGCGGCAGATTTAAAAAAATATTATTTTAGAAAGTTACATAGGGCGGCGGATATAAAGTGGCCTACACTCATAAAAAACATAAATCCGCCACTGTGAGTCTGTCAGTGTACCTTTCCGTCGCCTCATCCGTCCGTCCGTCTGTTGATCTGTCCATCTGTCTGTCCGTCTGTCTGTCTGTCTGTGTTTCGAAGTGAATCATTGTCCTATTTTTTTAATGATTGTTTACCAACGCACACACCAAACCTTTTATCCTAAAAAGCTGAAATTTAAGATAAGGAAAATATGGGCTTATTATGTACCTACATAAAATTCTACCGGTTCGTAACTATTATTTAGTTTTTAGGGTTCCGTACCTAAAAAGTGCCAACGGAACCCTATTGCTGAGACTCCGCTGTCTGTCTGTCTGTCTGTCCGTCCGTCTGTCACAGGGCTCTATCTCTTGAGTCGTAATAGTTAGACACTTTAAATTTTTACAGGTTATGTATTACTGTGGCCGCTATAACAACAAATACTCAAACCAGAATAATATAAATATTTTAGGGCGGCTCCCATACAACAAACGTGATTGTTTAGCCGTTTTTTGCATGATGTTAATAACGGCAACAGGTAGACGCTTGAAATATTCACAGAATATTTAGCTGTATAATTACTTTAAAAATAAATAAATTAATTAAAATAAAACAAATATTTAAGGAGGACTTCCATACAACAAACTTGTTTTTCTGGCCGTTTTTTTTTTTGCTTATGTCTAATGTTGTATAGATAATGGTACGGAAGACATCGTGCGCGAATCCGACTCGCACTTGGCCAGTTTATTTTTAATACCCAGGGTAGGTAGCATGGAATTCAATGTTATATATTTAATTTTACAACTCTATCTCCATATCACTAATCTCTGTAAATTGACATGCAGGCAGAAAGGAATAGCAAAAATCTAAATTCAATATCAGGATATTTTGAAAAAGATAAGTATTGTTCACAAACCGATCTTAATGAAGATGATGATGGTGATGATGATGATGATGATGGTCGTATGTCATCGCTGCCGAATTCTTACTTTATTCAATGAAAGACATGGAGAAACTTTGTCACAAAGACTTAGTTCAGATAGTTTGATATTACGCTGTCCGTCCGTCTATTTCTATAGGATTACTTAAAACTGAAGCAAACTGAAGTGGCAGTGGGCCGGCCATATCAGCCGAAGAACCGATAACTGCTAGGGTAAACGAGTAAAAGCCTAGCGTGGCGTGGGACGCCCTCAGACTAGGTGGAGCGATGATCTTCACTGGGTAGCTGACAGTAACTGGATGAGAGTGGCCGAGGATCGTGCTCAGTGGCGTGCAATTGGAGACGCCTATGTCCAGTAGTGGGCTAAGATAGGCCGATAATGATGATGATGATGATGATGACTTAAAATAAGACAATAATCCCACTCATATTATAAATGCGAAAGTTTGTTAGTCTGTTTGTTTATTTCTTTATTACCTTTTCACGTCTAAATCGTTGAACCGATTAGGATGAAATTTGGGATACAGATAGTTTGAGTCCCGTAGAAAAACATAGGGTAGTTTTTTTTAATCACATAATTCCCGCGGAATAGCTATAAACGAATTCTACGCGGACAGAGTTGCGTGCAACAGTATGTACATTAGGGAATTTACCTACTGATAGTCTGATTTACGTCCTTATGCTGTAACTAAAAGGCATCGGTCACTTTATTCCTCCACCTAAGTATCTTATAGTCTGTCTGCTAATACTATTTCTGTATTTATTAATGCACAATTCCTTTCAGATTCAATGCTAACTAACTGCATATAACTTTGCCTGGAATCATTATATTGCGAAAGTAGCCATGGTGCTGTCATGCAATATTCAAGGTGAAGAAAAGAAGAAACGTTTAATGTTGATATGCAAGAAATTTAGGAATATCCGACTGATTAGATTTATTTATTAACGCTGTGTTAAAAAGTTTGTTCTAAATAAATATGATGTACACAATGAAATAAAGTCTTCGTAGGCATCTTTCTTTTAGCGTTCCGTGGGTGGAAATTTTAGTGGAGATTCTAAAAACAAGAATACCAACAGGTATGTAGTTTTTATTTGTTGAATGAAACTACAGTAATTTCAGATGATGAGATAATAGGGGTACATTATATATAAAGTACTATAAAACCGTACAACTTTGACTTTTGAGATAACTTTGCCCAAGTTGTCATTTTTTTAAATATCTGAAATAAAACAAAATTGACTGATTTGTGACCACTTTGTGACATGCACATTTCTAAATAATTTTTGTACATTTTTTTCCCTTTTGTCACGAATAAATCTTTTCTTTTTCGATATTAGAATATTTCTTTATTCCTGACGGGAGTTACTTCTTCTTTTTAGGGTTCCGTACCCAAAGGGTGCCAACGGGACCCTATTGCTGAGACTCTGCTGTCTGTCTGTCTGTCTGTCTATCTGTCCATCCGTCTGTCACAGGGCTTTATTTCTTGAGCTGTAATAGCTACCCGTGTGATGTCGGGTTAGAATTAGACCTCTCCATTTCTTCCGTGGATGTCGTAAGAGGCGACTGAGGACCGTAGGCCACAGGCTAGCAACCTGTCACTATTGTACCGTTTTTGTCAAACTTAAAACCTAAAATTGCTAAAAGTGGCGCCGAAGCTGTAACGTTTCGTGTGCTTTGCCTACCCCATTTAGGCATACATGTTTGTGTGTGCTAGACACTTGAAATGTTGACAGATTATGTAGGTATTACTGTGGCCTCCATAACAACAAATACTAATAATAAAGTAAGTAAAATTAAAAAATAAATGGAGTTGTCATACAAGAAACGTGTTTTTTTTCCAGCGTTTTTTGGTTACTAGGCGTTGCTAAAACTTATTAGTGAACTGTTTTAAAAACATTGTACGTACGGAACCCTTCGTATGTACGAGTCCGACTCGAACTTGACCTTTTTTTATCCTGCCAAGGCCTTTTTGTTACAGCTTATATTTTAACTCCGCGGGCAAAATAAATATCAACGGCAAAATTGGACGGTTTTATGGTACTAAAAAAATAGTCTTCTATTTATAACAGAAAATGTAATTTATGTAAATTATTGTAAATTTATGTATGTAGGTGCAGTGGGACGTATATAGGCTGGGATGATGATGATGATGATGATGTAGGTAAATTATTTAATAGTGTTACATGACAGCAGCAGCAGCAGCTCGTGAATTTGCTGCTCTGTATGTATGTGTGTTCTGGTGTTCTAAGTGACGATTAAATATTCACAGAACAAAAACAACCAAAATATCTAAATATATATTAATGTTTATTTTTTAGGCCTTTACCATATGTAATTCGACTTTTTATGAGTGTAGTTTTTTTTTTTAACTATAGCGTACAATTTCGTACATTTTTTCTGATTTACAAGAAATTAGAAAAGTCGACTGCTTCATAGTGAAAAAGATAGCGCCCGCCAGAAAGTACTTCAAATTAGTAGTTTTTTTTGTTTTTTTTTATAATCGGTTCCATTTTTTGTTAAAAAATTTTTTTCATGTACAGTCAAGGCAGAGATATCGACATTGCATATGTCACGTTAATGTTGTGCATAAAGTGTGTATCATATTTTAACTTACGTGTATATCTTGCTTGACTGTACCTACATTTTCTGATGTCAGTGAATTCCATGCGACACCATGTCACCGCCAGGAAGTATGACACTCAACTTCGAAGCTGTCTCACCCTGGAGATTGCGTGGATCGATATTTACTTGAAATCTTATTAACTTATTTATTGTTTTGTCACTAGTAACGTGCTAGCACAAGTCTTTTCGCGATAGTTTTAATCTTCTTCTGCGTGAAACATTGTAGTAGAAAAATAGTAGAATTATTATATGTTCGATTTTTTAACAAACGAGTTAGTGTTATGCTCTATGTCACAGGATGACTAAATATTGACTATCGATATCGATAATAATATCACTCATGTTTAGACTTTGCTCATGTCTAGCTTTAGAGACATTCTTGACTGAGCCGGCCGCGATAACTGTAGTAGTAGTATGACGTTCTTTTTAGAGTGTCATTGCTACTGAACTGTCAGGTTGCCTTACAGAAGAAAAGTAAACTCATGTAAAATGACAATCTCGCATACAGATACCCAGAATCAAGAACCAAAATCAGAAGAATTGTATAAGTTCATATATTGATATTTTTTTATTGTGAGCTTACTTTTTTTTAATTATGTGTAACTATTATTACAAATTAATATATTTTTAAGCTTCTGGTACCTTGACTTTTGTATTTAGGACTATTGTATGGTAGGTGCACGCGGCTAGTAGCTAATTTTATAAGATCTCCGCTTACAAATTGTACTCTTTCGCGTCACTGCTTTTATTATAGTGGCATCATAATAATGTTTGATTTTGAGTTTGCATTATATTATAGGCACTAAGTAAGTATAGAAGTTAGGCTTGGTCAAAACTGTCATATTGGGCTGTACATTAATTTTCATCTAATCTAGTGTCCCAAATTTCAAATTTGTCAATTTTCAAAATCACTCAATATGCTTGACTGAAATGTTTACATCGTAAAATCTGGGCCATATTGTCCGAAATAAAGGTCGTTACTTATTATTGTAATAGCTGGTTCAGATTTTCGATCACGAACCCATCTGGACCCGGTCATTTGAAAGGCATGGGACCACAGCCAACATATCTAATATAGATGAGATGAGCAGAACTTTGGAGGTCTATCCCCTAATACACTATAAGGATGTGCTAGCGGACAGGCCTCTACAGTTGCCAGATCCGGACAGACTGTCCGGGACATTAATTCACATGGAGTGGGCTATGGCGTTAATAGGATGCCGCATACAGCATTACCGAGATATGGAGTGAGATAACGGACACCTACCATTCCAATTTTCCAATATCATATAAATTGTACATTTAGTAGACGATGACATTATGCCGTTCACTAAATGGGCCGGTCAAACTATTGACCCCCCCGAAACAACGAGGTGTAGTATAATATAATGCTTCAAAAATATATTTCACATACTTTTATTCTGACCTAGAAAGACGTGTAATAATATGTGATATTTTTGATTGGTTCGATTGTATATCTATCTTGTCTTGAGTGGATAGAGATGAACAAAATAAATACTTGAATAATTGAGTGGTTTCGGTGTTACCAGGTTCCTTGACCCTTGATGCGTGGCTTTACTGGTACGTCCATGAGGCACATGTACCATATGACCAGTGATGTAAATAATGGAGTTGTTCTTTCGAAAAAATAATAAACTTTATTACATACATTATAATAATTATTTTTATTCTTGAACCACATTTAGATAAACAATGAAAATTGCTACGGGGATATTATATTACCTTATCATTACTATGGCGACGTGTCAAAAGAACGCTGCACATTGCTTCGGGACAGAGAACTTGTTAATTTGCGGAACCTCATATAAATTGACAACAATATTTTTTACTTTACTTCTGCGCTACGAACCGTGCCCCACAACTACGTCCATGTGAAATATCTGGGTGAATTTCAACAAGCTTGAAATTTACCTAATTTTGGTGGCTTTTTTTATTTTTGTTGTCCGAGTCAAAATGATATATCAACAATACGTTACAAGTCATAATAAATATTGTGTCGTAATGGCCCTTCATTATACATAGTAGTTTTGGAGATATTATGATTTTAGTAATTTGATTACCACCAAAATTGCTTGTACCCACCAAAATTAGATATATTGGCCACCAAAATTGCACATCTACACCAAAATTAGATGTACTTGTGCTAATTCAAGGTAAAACAATATTTTTCTTGATCAAATTGTCTGCTGGATATAAAAGAAAATAAATGTTTTATTAATCGTTTTAATTGTACCAAAATCTCTACGAAAATACAATGTTTAACTCGTAGTAACAAAATAGTACATTGTGTCTTAAGGGCGGTAAATAAGGAATTACGAACGAGAGTCTATTAGAAGCCCGAAGTCGATGATAATGCAATTATATTTTCATCACACTTGCTCTGAAACAGTGTCGTAACATGCAGGCTACCATGGTTGCAACCCCCCAAATAAAACCCTCGACCTTAATGTGCTTGTCATGAAACCCGTGGTCGGTAAATGAGTCATTGCCGGTACTAATTTTCTTGTCATGAAGCCCAAGGTCGGTAAATGAGTGTGATACTGCATGGCGTGCTGGTCGTGCTGGCGTGCAGGAGCACGTCGGGCGCATGGTCAGGCTGGGGGAGGGCGGCGCGGAGGCTGGCGCTGCCAAGAGCGTAGTCAGCGGTATCGGCAATTTAAAAAAAAATATTAGTTTTTCTTTTACAAATATACAATTTTACTCGCAAATGTGATGAAAAACATTGTATGTCGCACGGGCGGTACTAGAATTACGAACATCGACTAACTAAAGCTCAGTCTTCGACTTCGGGCTTCTAATAGACTCTCGTTCGTAATTCCTTGTTTATCGCCCTTAAGACACAATGTACTATTCTTTTCGAGGACTTCTTCTCTTGATTGTTTTTTCTTCCGGTTAGCCATTCTAAAAAAATAAAGTCAAAATATCTTTATTCAATTTAGGCTATAACAAGCACTTATGAATGTCAAAAAAAATCTACCACCGGTTCGGAAAAACCTCTGCTGAGAAGAATCCGGCAAGAAACTCAACGAGGTATTATTACAAATAGTGATATTTTATAATTTAGTTTAATAGTAAAGTAGGTATCTAAGTGTTTATATTTTACTTGAAATAAGTGCATTGAGTCAATAATGTTGTAAATGCAAAGTTTTAAATGTAAAAGGCTTAAAAATGAAATTATAATTATGTGGATGGGCTTCAAATTACCACCAAAACCACCAAAATTGATCCTCCATAATTAGAAAAAGTGCATAAAAAAATGATTAAAAAAAAACCGTATCATTCACTTCCAATTTAACTTAATATTTTAAAAAGGAAACTTTTAACATGCCTCGCATATACTTCATACAAAAACAAGTATTGCTAAGTCATTAGTTACATACACCACCAAAATTGCATTAAAAAGTATTTTAACACACCAAAATTAGATACTTACGTACTTGGCGGACAGATCCAGCAAGATATGGCACGTGTGTCATCGCTCAGTGCAGGAGCGGAACTAAACGCACAGGTTAACACACGTTCACGTTTGTTGGTCTTATTGCGTTTCGTTCGACCACAAAAACATCTTCAATATTTACCACCAAAATTGCCAATTTCACATGGACAACTTTTAGTGCCTAGTTTTGAGTATAAATTCATGTACTAATATTTATTTATATATTCTTAGAAGATACTTGAAGTAATGAAGAATAAAATACAATGCATTTTTAGTTAAATAAATGGATGTTATGGTTCTATCATAGACATTCATCAAGAACAACGGATACTGGACGCCACACCAAAATTATGATTTGTGTGAAAAAAATTTTTTTAATAAACATTAATGACTTTTATAAAACTTTGCAATTTGGCTTTAGATAAAAATTTGTGTTTTCTTTTTAGAAAAAAAATTAAACCTCTAAAACAATTAGTCCACACATAATTATCAGCTCTGCCGCCAAATTTTCTCGCTGAGATAATCACCCATCTATACAATAAGTTTACATACAGGCCTGCTCTCTTTCTCTTCGATGTAAAACAATATTTTATTATGTATGTATAGTATATGTCACACAAGCTCGACTAGCTGTCACAAATACCTACTATATAACTATTATTAGGTATTGTGTGATATATATATTATTTCATGTAGGAGGAGGGAGGTGGAGGAGGGCGTGTACTGCATGTTATTATATTATGTAGGAACGTATCACATAGATCTAACTGTGCCGCACGGTTGATAGCAGAGAAACCTAGGGCAAAATTAAATACTGTAGGTTCTAGATGCTGACTAACAGTCAAGCTCAAAAAAATTTAATTGCTAGTGGTACGGTTGGCTTGTTGACAGCGGGCATATTTAACTTGTATCACAAAGTTTATACCTTTTTTTTGTTCTCAAAGTATTAGCTGAATCTAATGCCGACGTTGTTCACTAGCAGACCTGACCCCTTGATCCTGATAATTATTCTCAAACGCTGTCTAATGCGACGTACTGCATTTTACTTACCCCAAAGAAAAGATTGTATGGTAGAAGTTGCAACTGTCACAGGCGAACGGCAGTGATGGGTCTGGTAATTGCAGCCTGCTCGCGTGCACAGACAGATGAGAGGAATAGAGCAACAAAATAATTAAAATAAACTGGAATTAATCAAAATACCACGCACAGGACTTATCACGCTAACGCACATGAGTAATATTTACCTCGACGTTTCGGCAACATTACAGTGGCCGTGGTCACGAGTAGACTGAAGTGTGGGGTGTCAAGTCTGCCTAGCAGCGCGAGTCCTTCGAACTACCCGCACTTGGTCATTTTTATTTGTCACCCCACACTTCAGTCTAACCGTGACCACGGCCACTGTAATGTTGCCGAAACGTCGAGGTAAATATTACTCGTGTCTAAAAATATATTGTTTCCAAAATACTTACTTGATTTATAATGCATAATAATTGGCATGATTATTGGGATATGAATTTACTGTACCAGCGGGAAAATTACAAATTAATTATACCCACTGCCCTGTCAACCAGACTAGTTAGCCGTAGATACTACAGGCAAAGAGCGATCAAAAAGTAGCAAAGTAAAGACATTCCCTTTTTACTCTTAGTATTTGAGGACATGTAAAACTATTTGAGCATTTCCAAATAAAGTTTGTACATTTGATTTGCGACTCCTATTTGTGATAAAAATTTGCACGTTTGTAGAGTGAACGATATTGAGTCGTAATAACATAGTCTCTCAAAATGTCCCAATTGGTTTGTATGGAAATTTCCTTTTTTGTTACCAAAACTATGGATTTGTGGTAACAAAAAAGGAACTTTCCATACAAATTAATTGGGACATTTCGGGAGACTATCTACCTGCAAATTTTTACCCAAATCGGAGTCGCAAATCAAATGTACAAACTTTTTTAGAAATGCTCATTTTTAGCACTGTAGCTTGCTGTAACAAAGTACCAAACTGTTCAGCTACCTATGAGCTTGACTGCTTCGAATTAGGTTTGATGCAACATCTGTCTCCGATGATGACGTGTCAGCTAAACTGAACGTGCCCGTAGTCTGCAAGTACGACGGATTATTTGCGGTAGTTCTAGTTCCTTCACAAGACCTTGAAGAAAGAACTGCGTTATTTTTCCGCCTTTGTACCTTTGCAAGAACTGAAGATGCTACTGCGAAAGGAACAAAGGCAAAAAAATAAACGCAGTTTTTCCTTCAAGTCTTGTAAAGGAACTAATGCAAAAAAAAACGCAATAGTTCCATCGCACGAACATCCAAAGGAAACACTGCCAATAATCCAGTACACACGACTACAAGCCTGCTGGATCGGAAAAAATCCTAGCAGATAATACTTACAATAGGTAGTTATATGATACCAATCGACAACTGTTTTCGACTCGAAGGTAACAAAGGGAGTGTAGATGATTTTGGAACTGCTCGTAGTCTTCTGCTGATTGTGCCAAATCATCGGTTATGATATCCTAACAAAATCAATTTATAGAGATAAGTAGGTACAAAATTAGCACTGGATAATTTTTACCGCAATTTGATCGGCGCAAGTTATCGGCGAGTGGGTGAACTTTTGCTGTTATGTAAGTATTTCGTAAGTATTTATTTATACCTATAAAGGCAAAACATGGCCTAAAAATGCATGTATTCCTTGAGGATCGCAGAGGTGCAAGAAGTTTTTTTTTAATTCGAATACCTACACTACAGAGTAGATTTCTTTCTTCAACGGGAGCGAAGCCGCGGGATTAAGCTAGTAATTATATATACGAACTGAGAAATCCAGATGCAGAAGCCTATATAAACTCTTCGTCAACTCTTTTCATGGTTAGCAACTTATTAATAATTGATATTAGCAGTTTATGATTACTAATTCTCTACCAAAAGTCTTACCACAGAAATTGAGTGATGATGATGATGATGATAATTAGGATAGTAAACTCTGTGTGGATTTTATTACCTCTTTTGATAGAAAGAGCTTACACGAAGCACTGTTCATAAAATATTAGGTATGTCTAAAGGCACTGTTACACATGCTCGTTACTGGACTGAAGCAAACGCGTTCACACTTGCTTATTACCTTTCCCCCTTCCACCCCGTCTCGAGCTTGCCACTAATAAGCATGCTCGATAGTGGCATGTCCTGTTCACACATGCTACTAGCTAGCATTTGCTCAATAGTAGCATGCTTTCTTGCTACTAAAGAGCATGTGTAACAGTGTCTTAAGGGACTTTGGCTTTACGGATACCCTTGATAAACTTGATTGCCTGTGCATTCCTGTGCGTGTCGTACAAGATGACTAAGAGCCCTGGTGGCAGCGCTCTCTATTGCCAACTACGAATTCCAAACTCCAGCTCTGCGGCGTAGAAGGTAAGGACAAACCACCGCACTATTTTCCCAAGAAACTCGTCCTGTAGACTTGCTACCGATTTTCAACCGACGACCATGACCACTTTAGCAAGAGTAGTAACTACGAAAAGTAACTATAAATATAACCTGAATAATAGCAAGACCATCAACCAAGACAAGAAACCGTGGTCAGAATCTCGGTAATTTCTCAATTTATCGTACACATATTATGACCACTTGAAAGGCGTTTGGCTCGTATTATAGGTAATATGCGAACAGTTATCCAAGACCCTGCTTCTAATTATCAATAAAATACTTATAGATTTTATAGGTCGTAGTAAAATTTTCGAGTAAAGTACAGTTAGTACAAAATTTCGTGACTCGATAAAAAAATGTGAATATTACTCGAAGGAGTACCCCGATCGGGTAGCTAAGTGTCGCAATAGACTTTCGCTAGCTGGCGCTGTCTATTTGAGTGTGTGCGTGAGCTCCTAGTGTCCGTATACGGCCGCAATCGACGTTCAAGGTAAAGCACCTCGTTTGCGGCTTTGGCGGAATATTTCATTTCGAGTGTGGGGTCAAAAAATCGGTTACGCTTAGATACTCCCGCCACTAGTTTTTGGTGAAATAATTCTTCATAATTTACGAAAAAAACCTGAAAAAAGGAACTATTGATAACAGCGCCATCTAACGGGACATTGCTCATGAGCTAACCAGGAGCAAACCCCTTAAACGGTAACACACGTTCTTAATGACAACGGCAAAGTATTATATATGTTATATAATTGTAATTGGAGGTGTCGTGATCGTATCGTGAAATGTTGGCGTGTGGTTTAGGTGATGAAATACAGACCACTTACTGTACTATTATGATATTGCCTGATCCATTTACTGTTACTCTGGTTATTCGAAAGAACACTCGTTTTTTTGCATCGAAAATCACTTTACGGAATACGTCCATTCAATGATTTTAATTAGGTATTTATAAACGGGGAAGCTTTG